>NC_142475.1:41737500-41832500 GCF_049115385.1 Moschus berezovskii
TGGGGTTCGGCGGCAGCTGCTCGCTCTCCGCTTTGGAGGTCTTCGCCTGCAGGGCTTTCTGCTGTTGCTCCTGCTGTTGCTTCTGCTGCTTCTGCAGGGATTCCTGCAGGTTCTGCTGGTACTGTTGGTACTGCTGCAACAGGGTGCCCGGGGACAGCCCCGCCAGGGTCTGCGGCATGGTGGGGCCGTAGGGAAAGAGGCTCTCCATGCCGCAAACGGGCGGCAGGTAGCCTCCTTGCACCGCGCCGGGAAGCTGAGGGGTGAAATAGGAAGCAAAGCCAGGGATAAAGTACGGCAAGAACTGTCCGCCCAGGAAGGATGCGGGGTCGCCGGCGATCGCGTTCTGCAAAGCCTGCAGCTGAGAAGTGTCCACAGGCGTGTCGCCTACAACTTTGCCCAACACTGAAAGAGCAGACGAGATTTTTTCCTCTTTTTTGGGGTGCTTTTCCGGTTTTGTGGCCTCGAGTTCCTCCTCTTTGATTTTTTTGACCTTGTTTGGCTTCGTGGGCTTTTTCTCAGAGTCTTTGTTCTGCGGCTCGGTCTGCTGTCCGGACAGAGAGGGTGGCGGCGGTGGCGGAGGCGGAGGAGGGGGTGGCGGAGGTGCTGGAGTCTGCAGCAGAGGTTTGCTGGGGGCGCTGCTGAGAGACAGGGCGGGAGACGAAGTAGCTGAAGTAGGAAACCCAAGCATGCCTGCACCCGGCGGTGTTAACGCTGCAAAAGGATAACAGAGACGCCCACAGTCAGTGCCCGGAGCCACTTGGATGCTCAACCCCTAGACAGCCCTCGACTTCGCAACCCCATGGACTGTAGCCTGGCTGTCCACGGAATTCTCCAGGCGAGAATACTGGAGTGGGGAGCCGTTCCCTTTTCCAGGGGAATCTTCCCTACCCAGGCATGGAACCCAGGTCTCCCGCACTGCAGGCACATTCTTCACCACTGTCTGAGCCACCAGGGAAGCCCTCTACGTAGTTGAGCAAGATTTTACTCAGAAAACAAAACACTCGACAGTGGGCTAGGGGGAAAAAAAAAAAGGACAACCTGGTGAACCGGTGGGTCCTTCTAACTGATACACTTTGCAAGACCCCTCCTTCATTTGAACCAATTTTTACTGTACCTCTGGGAAGGCAGACCCACTTGTCCTTCACTGGAGCAGTCTGACATTTACTACATTCACTAAAAGTAATCAGCTATCAATAAAAAATGAATTTCATTTTTTTTTTCTGCCTAACTTCTGATAGAAAATACCTTTGCATCGGATAAAGAAGGCAGTAGTAAACGCCTGCTGAAGATACCAAAAAACAACTAGCAGTGACATCACAGCTCTTCTTCACTAGGACTGAGTGAGCATGGTTAGACCTGATTTCATTGTTAAGGGTACAGGGTAAGCTACTCATTACTCCGTATTCTGACTCTTTGGCCAACAGTACTTGATAGGAATTGCATGTATTAACACACAACTTTATCACTGCCCCTCCAACCACCCCACCCCACCCCACCCCTCAACGGCCAAATATGCTTGTGGCAGGCATAAATGATTCTCATATCACTAGAGAAGGAGAACTAAATGCTCAGTAGGCAGACACATGTAGGGTAGAGTGTGACTTGAAATGGAAGAGATCTTTGCTGGATTTCAAGCATGCAGTCTAATGTAGTGGCTGGTAAAAGCCTATCACAAAGCCATTTTTAGGCTCTGGATAGTTGGGTGAAAAACTAAAAGACAGCTCAAGGTAAAAATGGAAACTGTAAAAGTCTGTGCCTTTCCTGAGTCTGTTTTTTAAGAGACAGTTGGCTGCAAGAGGAACAGACTGGAAGCCTAATTGGGTTGTGGTTTGTTCTTCAATGAAGGAAGGTTCACTACCAAATGATCCAGACAAGGGCCATGATGGAGGTCTGACGGGCTGATGGAAGAAATAACTAGGAGAAGGTGAATGAAGTTTCAGTGCGTAGCTGTGGGGAAAACTCTTTGTTAAATATTGGCTAGTCTTCTATGCTACATGCAACATTTGGGTTTAAAAAAAAATGAAAAATAACTGACATAAAAAGTAACACACATTTCCTTAGCTAGAAAAAGAACTTTAGTTTTTTAATTGGCCTTTACCCACCTGAGAAACCTTGTCTAAGGCTTAGCATTTAAGATACTCTCAAATCCTCAACATCACTCTCAACTTGACCCCAATCATTATCTTATTACTGTCAATTAGCCTAGCTTATTACTGGCTGCTCTTCTTTTCAACCTCGCCACACCCAATTTTTCTCTGACCTGCTTTGAAATCATTTCTGTAGTTGTATTATTAACAGTATCTAAGGAATTTCCATCATGTTCAGGAATAGTCTTCCAATATCCTCAATGCTGAGTGGGGACAGATGATAAAAATTACATTTTTTTAAAGTAAGTAAATGGAGTCCTAGTATGGTAAAGTGAGTTGACAGAAAGAAATCTACAACTCAATGGTAGACGTGGGAGTGGGGAAACTAAATTTTATAGCTGTCACTCAAATTCAGCTTCCTGTCAAATAGAATCTATTTCCAATATTAAACAATTGGAATATTGAAAATGAAAGAAAATAATCCTTGAAACTAGTAACATTGTATTTCCAGGAGAAATTAATAGCAAATATCCACATTTTACAGCAGAATGGCTGACACATTCAAAATAAATTTAAATGAAATTGGCTTAAGATTTGCAGGGCTATGGTAGGAATAATGAATTATTAATAATTCCGGGACATTTAATCCAATTTAATATGATAGACTTAGATTCTATGGGACTTAGACACAGACCAAGAGAAAACTGTGAAAGATGGCATTGCTTTTGGGGCCCAAACCCTCAACTCCCTTGCCTTTTCCTACATTGTGATGCCTGGTGTCTTGATCTTCTTTCCACTTGCCTCTCTGTAAAATTATATTAACAACAACAAAAAAAAAGCAAACAAAATATATGAATAAACCCATGTCTGAAAAGGATCAATATATACTAGATTAGATAATTTGAGACTTTTTTCTGCTATGATATTCTGATTTCATGATATTCTCGGCGATTTTCCACTTAACAGAGGGTAATGTATTAATTCAGAAGAATTAATCCCTGATTCACAGAGTTTCAGGCATGAGTGATTTGAGTGGAAGAAGCTTTATGGAGAACAGAAGATCCTTCCTTGTACTGTTAGAATAATATTAGGTTGGTAGCCAGCCTCTTTAGCCTACTCATAATGCCAATCTTAGTTTTGGGTCAAGAGCATCTAGGCTTCATACTCAATAATTATCCCCCTCCTGCCTAAGTGCTTTCCCTCCTAAATCTAAGGAAACTGCTGGCTTACCTATCTCTCTGACATGAGAATTTAAGACAAGAGAAATTTTAAGGAACTAAGACTTTAAAAAATCGCAGTGGTAGTTAGAAAGCAAGTAGATCGATATTTGTTGACTCAGGCTTTCCTATCAGATGGGGTCTACAAATTCTTGTCTAGAGGTCATATAACAAAGTAATGAAAATTTTTAGAAGACTGCAGTAAGAATCTTAACTACTATCGTCAAAGACTATCAGGGATTTTTAGAAATTCAACATCTTGAGGAGTAAGCTGCGTTAAACAATTAGCTAAGTAAAATTTTTAGTAAATGAGATACAGACTAAGGATAATGAATAATGTCCATCAGGTCTACTACTAAAAGACATACACTTGTAGAAGTTCACAATAAAAAATTCAGTAGTCAACTGATGTATGAAAACCAGATTTAGAAGAGAAAAACTGAACACCAATCACAATGGAGAATAAGTGGTGGTAATTACAAAAGATGGGGCTTCCCTGGTTGCTCAGTGGGAAAGAATCCTCCTGCTGAGGCAGGAGATGCAGGTTCCATCCCTGAGTTGGGACGAATTCCCTGGTGAAGGACAAGGCAACCCACTCCAGTATTCTTGCCTGGGAAATCTCATGGACAGAAAAGCCTGGTGGACCACAGTCCATGGGGTTGCACACAACTTAGCGACTGACAACAACAGTTATACAACATACATTATTTCTTGTTCCCTAACTCCTGGTTCAATTCTCTGAGAGATGAAAGTTTTCCTACAGATGATCTCATATTACCATGATTTTGTTTAGCTTTGTTTTCCCAAAACTGCTAGAGTGTGTTGGTTGCTCAGTTGTATCTGACTCTTTGTGACCCCAAGGACTGTAACTGGCTAGGCTCCTCTGTCCATGTGATTTTCCAGACAATACTGGAGTGGGTAGCCACTTCCTTCCCTGGGCATCTTCCGGACCCAGGGATCAAACCCAGGTCTCCTGCACTGCAGGTGGATTCTTTATCATCTGAGCCTCCAGTAAAGTCTGAAACTGCTGTCTATGCCCCCAAAGTAATGCTTTTTGGAAGAAAATGCCTGTCTCCCCATGAACATAGCATAGATTTAGTGCTTTTTCCCCAAGTTGCTTTGATCTAGGTCTCACAGAGGAAAACTTTATTCTTGAGGTGAAAAATAACACTAATGATGTACATGGGCCAAAGACAATTGTGCTAAAATTATTAAAGAATTACTCTTATCTAGATTTACTGCCAAAATACTAGTATATTACACTGAGGTATGAGAAAAATGCAAAAGGCATGTTCTAAAGTTCCATTTAAGGGAACTGGGTTAGGCAGTATTTCCAGAGACTAATGGAACATATAAAAATCAGACACATAAAAAGAATCAGACACTGCTTAAAACAATAAAGTAAATACAATAAAAATAGAAAATCAAGTTATTTTCCTATTTTTCTTGAGGAAAAAGCCAAAAGAAGCTTACCTCCTAAAGGATAAAATGTGAAAGTTTTCTAATTTTTTCCAAGTGTACATGCATATGATTTTCTATGCCAGTTTCCCTTTTTGCATATGATCATGATAGAAAAAGACAAATGTGGAAAAATTTTTTAGCAGAAAATAATTCATTTTGTTAAAAAATAAGTAATAGTAAGTAGTGATCCTAAACATGTTTTTGTTTAGTCACTAAGTCGTGTCTAACTGTTCTGCAAACTTGTGGACTGTAGCCTGCTGGACCCCTCTGTCAGGCAAGAATACTGGAGTGGGTTGCCATTTCCTCCTCCAGTGGATCTTCCCAACCCAGGGATCAAACCCATGTCTCCTGCTTGGCAGGCGGATTCTTTACCACTGAGCTCCCTGGGAAGCCCAATATTGAACACAGGCCTCAGTCATTGTTCAGGAAGCAGGCTCACATGATGGATATTACTCTTCAAAGGGTCTTCCTTGTGATCTTGAAAAACCAAACAATTTGGAAATTAAGATGAAAAAATTTTATGAGAATGAAGGACTGATGCTAAAGCTGAAACTCAAATACTTTGGCCACCTCATGGGACGAGTTGACTCACTGGAAAAGACTCTGATCCTGGGAAGGATTGGGGGCGGGAGGAGAAAGGGATGATGGAGAATGAGATGGCTGGATGGCATCACCGACTTGATGGATATGAGTTTGAGTGAACTCTGGGAGTTGGTGATGGACAGGGAGGCCTGGCATGCTGTTATTCATGGGGTCGCAAAGAGTTGGACACAACTGAGCGATTGAACTGAATTGAACTGAAAACAATAAGAATTCCACCAAAAAAGAACAAAATGGGTATTTAAAACCAGGAAATTTGGAGGTTGATAAATGCTAAAACTGAATATGTACAATTCAATTAAGTCAGTTTGAGGGTGCAGCCTTTGGAATCAGACTTATTACTTATTTTATGGCTGATCTCATTCAATGGAGCACTTTTTAGTGATTTTCTTAGGAAAAAAATCTTAAAATGGGCCCAAGGTGAATACATTATATTATCAAAATTTATTTATATAGATAATAAACTGTTAGAAGAGCCCAGAGCATGTGAGAGATACAGGAATATTCTGCTTATGAAGTAATTTTCTTCTTTTATTTCACCTAGCTGGTATACCTGTTTCTTCCACAGAGCATAGGAGATACTTGTTTGATGAAACGTAATCCAGTAGAAAGATGCTGATAGCAAGATGGAGAGCCACAGCTCTACTCCATGAGATAATTAAAATATTCAGCATTATCCACCACAGATCAATTAACCTAAAAAAGATGTGAGCTGGAAGTGTGGGACTTCAGGCTCTCAGATGGGATCCTGCTGGTAACTGTGCTGTGCTAATGTTTAAACTCCATCAAAAACAAACAACTAATTCAAGAGAAATTGCAAATTCCAGTAGGTATGTTCATGGACCTTTTCTTAATATAACACTCTCACCTGTTTTGGTCCATGATTTAATCATACAGCAGATACATGGTGCCTCTGGTACCTGATGCATTTAAAAACTTCAGCTGCATGTAACAAATTCTGGTAAATTCTCTTCATTTTTATCTTATTTTCTAATTTTTCCTTGTTATAGCTACTTAGATACACCCATCATTTAAAAGTTGACATTTAATTTCCAAGTTCATGGCATTTTAAATGTACTTTTGATATTAATTTCCCACTTTGATATTAATTTCTCATTTAAATGCTTTCTTCTCTGCAATCACCCTCTGTGTTTTTTGAGCCTTCTAACTTTATTCAGACTTTCAATGGCTAAGTCAAAGATCTCCCTTGCTAAATTGTACTTGAAAATATGCGGGCTATTTTCAAATCTTTTTATATTGACTTCTAACATAATTCCAGTGATAAGAGAACAGACTTTGTATGATTTTAATACCTTTCAGTTCAGTTCAGTTCAGTTGCTCAGTCATGTCCAACTCTTTGCGACCCCATGAATCACACAGCATGCCAGGCCTCCCTGTCCATCACCAACTCCCGGAGTTCACTCAAACTCATGTCCATCGAGTCGGTGATGCCATCCAGCCATCTCATTCTCTGTCGTCCCCATCTCCTCCTGCCCCCAATCCCTCCCAGCATCAGACTCTTTTCCAGTGAGTCAACTCGTCGAGACCATGAAATTTTTGTATTTGCTTTATATCCCTGGATATGTTCCAGTGTCTCCTAGTTTATAGTCTGCTGCTGCTAAGTCACTTCAGTTGTGTCTGACTCTGCAACCCCATAGATGGCAGCCCACCAGACTCCCCCGTCCCTGGGATTCTCCAGGCAAGAACACTGGAGTGGGTTGCCATTTCCTTCTCCAATGCATGAAAGTGAAAAGTGAAAGTGAAGACTCTTAGTCGTGTTCAACTCTTAGCGACCCCATGGACTGCAGCCTACCAGGCTCCTCCATCCATGGGATTGTCCAAGCAAGAGTACTGGAGAAGCCATTGCCTTCTCCGAGTTTATAGTCTGTGGGAACTTGAATAGAATTTGTATCCTACTGTTGTGTGAAAATTGTATAAATCTTAATTATGTTGAACTGGTTCATGGTGCTTTTCAGGTCTACTATATCCTTCTACTTTTCTGTATATTCAGTCTATTAATTTTTGAGAATTTGATATTGAAACATCAACTAAAAATCTTAATTTATCTACTTAAAAATAATTGTATAGTGGAACTATATATAACTTTATTCTGTATTTTCCAAGTCTCTTATAAATGTGTAATATTTTCATAATTTAAAAAAAAGAGAGAGAGAGAAAACAGTGCTCATCAAGAAGGGCCTGCCTCTAACATCTTTCCACAACTCTGATAGTTTTTTGCCAATCCATATTTCAGGAGGAGGATGTAAATTATATTTATGGTGGTAGCATGAGGAGAAAGGTTAGGTTTTTTAAGTATTTCATAAACATATTCTCTTCTCTCCCTCCTGGGTTTCTCTTGTACAGGCCCTCTGGGTACCAGTTTCAGAGTGACAAAGGGGAAAAGCAGTCAGTGAAGGATGCATTATCTACGCAAAGGCCTTCTGATCCGGTAGAGAGAAAAACAAGATGTCCTGATCACCACTTAGGAGGGTGACTACACAGGAACATCCATCAATGCTGATTTGCAGATTAAAGGCACACATACTTGAACAGTTCCTGCTGCTGCTAAGTCACTTCAGTCGCGTCCGACTCTGTGTGACCCCACAGGCGGAAGCCCACCAGGCTCCCCTGTCCCTGGGATTCTCCAGGCAAGAACACTGGAGTGGGTTGCCATTTCCTTCTCCAATGTGTGAAAGTGAAAAGTGAAAGTAAAGTCGCTCAGTCGTGTCCGACCCCTAGCGACCCCACGGACTGCAGCCCACCAGGCTCCTCCATCCATGGGATTTTCTAGGCAAGAGTACTGGAGTGGCTTGCCATTGCCTTCTCCTGAACAGTTCCTAGCCCAGTGTAAATACCAAATTTTATTCTATTTTACATAATTTTCAAATTTATATGTGTTCATGGAGTTTTTTCACATTAGACATTGTGTGGAAAAGCACTATTTTACATAACTGATCATAGTAGTTTTTCCACAGAAGACATTTTTCTAGATATTGGTTAATAATCACAGTAATATATAAAGTGAGACTAGAAGACTAATACATTCAGATGCAAAACAATCAGCCATTGCATTATTCTTAAATATATTTGACTTAATTGAAAGGTATAGACAAAACACATAATTGTAGCTCTAATATTTAAGGCCCTAAGAATATTCAGATAATTAAGCCCAAGTACGTTCCACACACATGGGTTGACAGTGGAAGGTAGCTGGTGCTATAGTTAAAGAAAAGGACCTTGAATAAATTTTCTGGGTAGAACTTCTTATATTTGGAGATTCACTCTGCTTCTCTTTAAAGTCAACAAGTCTTTCTGGACAAGGAACCAGCTGAGTTAGCAGTGGCCAAGAGGTCACCTGACACCACTGTTTTTATGTCTCCCAAACTAAAAATGGGAATATTTTCCAAAGTCACATTAAAATGAAAACTGCCATCAGAAAAGAATGAAATTGAAAGGTTTGACATTTATATAAAAAGTCTAATTTGGAAAATGAAAAAAAAAAAAAAAAGAGCCTTCCTATCACGTTTTGGAAACTTCCCAGATGTATTAGTTCATTCTAGATGTCTCTTTGAAATGTCATAATTTCCTTGTAAAAATTTAAAAAAAAAATACTGTTAATTTGGAAAATAAAACTTAGTTTAAAAAGAAACTAGAATCTTTTATTTTTCTTAGTTGTGTCAAGTACCACTTTTGTTATATGGGTGGCTACAGGAATCCCTATAACACTACATTCAGTCTTTTTTCAATAACTAGATACCTATTCTTATTCACAAAATCTAAACTGTACAAACTGCATTTCTCTTGATAAGCACCGAATTGGATTCATCATCTAGAAGTGCCTCAAACAGTTGTCATTTTGTTCTGTCTTGATTATAAATCTAGGCTACAGGTGGTGGTAGAAAGATATGGAGTACTAGTAATGTATTTTTAAGGTTGTAAATATACTTAAACAATAAGAAACAAAATGAATGCTACTAAAAGCAAAATTGTACAAATTATCATAGAAGTGAATTCTTAGTAATTAAACTTTACATATCTGTTTTATTACCTGCTAGGTATAATGCAGGGGCATTCCTGTGGCTAGAAGGCTCTTAACTTTTCAACTTCCTGGCATTTAAGGGGGGAAAAAACCCAAAACAGTACAAAAATAACAATAACAAAATCAGTATTCCTTGGAAAAACATAAATTAAGATGCCAATGAATGCTTAATACTTTACTTTCTTAATATGTATAACAAATTTCATGTCACAGGTCTGCACTGAAATGCCATTTGAAAGTAATTTTGAAATGGATATAAAAAAGGAATGTTTCCGAGATATAATGATATAAATAATATATTTCTTAGACTCTAATCTACCTTTTTCTGCACATGTTTGGGGTAGTTTACTGCCTGGTTATTAACTATAGCCACTGAAATATATATTCCAAATAATAGTTTCACTTACTGAAATTAAGAGATCTGATATACCCCTATTTTTGGTTACATGTCATTGGCTGCCTAATATCACTTAATTCATTAGACTGACTCTCCTTGACATGACTTACTGTTTGAATTTTGTGGAAATCCGGGCAAGGAGGATGGACCGTTCATTCCAGGGAGAAGGACTGGGGGGAGTCCCGGGAGTCCTGGGTAGGCTGCGGGCAGACTGATGCCGTGGAGGGAGCTGCTGTCCATCATGCTTGGCTGCTGTACTGCTAAGCCCAGCACGTCTGAAGCTTTCTTTATACGGTCAAGTTCTTGCTGAGCCATCAGCTGTCTAACGGTTGTGGGAGCCAAGTAATCTTTCTCCCGATCAAGCTGACTCCCAACGGTTTCCCTCACTTTGGAAATGTGCTGTTTGGAGAAAATATGATCTCTGATGGACAGGCGGGCAGAGTACTTCACCCCACAGAGGGTACACTCTGGTTTCGCGCCTTCCGTTCCACTTTGATTGATCATGAAAGGCTTCCCTATGTTAATTTTAAATTTCTTTTCCTTTGCCCTTGCATTCTGGAACCACACCTGGACCACACGTTTGGGCAGACCGATCTCATTCCCTAGCATCTCACATTCTTGCATGGTTGGAGTTCGGTAGTCACTGAAGCAAGCCTTGAGAACCTTGAGTTGGAGATTGCTCATCTGGGTTCTGAAACGCTTGTGACCTGGTCGGTCGTTACTTTTGGATTTGAAAGGATTGCTGGAGCCGAATGGATTTGGTGAACTGGGGTCAGCTATGCTAGACGTTTCACTGCGGTCGGCATTGTCATCGGGGTCATCTGTGATATAAAAGCTTTGGTCATGGTCACCATCTTTATCACTGAAGGGTATCGAGGGACTCGTGAGAGAGAAGAGAAACTTCTCATCACAGACCTCTGCGGTGGGGGTGGTCGCTGTTTTTGGCAAAGCGTCGAGAGTTTTCCCCTCTTTAGGAGACAGAGCTGGCTTCACCTCTCCGGAACTCCCCGTGGTGCTTTCCATTTCTGCGTTCCCCTCGTCTCCGGTGGTGGCGTCACTGATCGCTGTATTAATGGATGAAGTCTCATCAAAATCAGTTTTATTTTGATCATACCCAGCCTCAGCAGGAGGGGCGTTTAAATTCTCTACATCCTCAGAACATTCTGCTTTGAAAGAAGAAGGGCTTAAGAGATTTTTCGGGGACAGTTCTGCCGTCTTGCTAACAGGTGTCGACACTGTAGAAGCCAACTCATTCTCACTGGAGAGATCGATTTTCGTTAATGGCAAAGATGGATAATCAAAATAAATGTATTTCTGCGGGCTATCTCCACCATCTTCGGCGGATATTAAAGGACTTGGTGGCAAGCTGTAACCTGCCTGCTTGCCTTCATTCCAGTGCCGGGAGCGAATGTGGCTTTCTAAGGCTGACTTGGCCTTGAACAGGGCTCGGCAGAAAGGACAGCGTTTATGCGATTGCGCTGGACCCACTGCCCGGAATTGGCCTTTTCTTTCTCGCGCTCTTGTATTTTGGAACCAGACCTGCACGACCCTTTTCTTCAGCCCCACTTCCCGCGCGATGTGATCGAGCATCTTCCGGGTGGGGTTGGAATCCAGTAGGTATTTTTCATAGAGAATTTCCAGTTGTTCCGGCGTGATGGTGGTCCTCAAGCGCTTGTCCCGGTGTTGATCCTCCCCACTGTTCCCACCTTCCTTCTCACTGCAGTTGTTCTCTTCCTTCTCATCCAGCTTCCTCTTAAGGGAAGCGGCCACGGTGGCCGGGGCTGCGGGGTGGGAGGAAGCTGTCTGCGGGGGCATCTGGGTGAGAGGACCACCGAGCAGCTGTCCAGTCATCAGGGAATTGTTGGGGTCGAATATCATGTAGGGCATGTCCATGGGCCGTTCCAGGAACGGGGAGTGAAGGAATTGGTTCTGAGCAGCCAGGAAGTGCATGTGCTGATGCTCCTGCCAGAGTTCCAAGGTAGGGAAGGCAACTGTACACTGATCACATTGGTACTGAAGTAACTGTGGAGGTAGACTGTTCTGGAGAGAAGTCATGGAAATCTGCAGTGGACTGGAAGGGACGGGGGTCTGAGAAGCCGAGGGGGGTCGTCCCAGGAGTTGGGGTGGTTTGGGTGGCTGGGGCTGAGTGGCTGAGGCTGGCGGCGGTGGTGGTGGGTCCGAGGAAGAAGATGCTGATGGCAGGGCTGGTTTGGTGCCTTGAGGGTGGGGCGAAGGGTCACTCGGCTTTGGCTTTTCTGTGGGATACTCGGGCTTTGGAGATGTCTTTTCCAGTTCCGGTTTGGGTGACGGGATCAGGGGGGTGCTGGTCCCAGAAGCAGAGCCCCCCGCAGGGGCAGGAGCAGTTTTGGCTGCTTCAGTCTGGCCAGGCACTGTGCAATGCTTATACACCACCTGATCCGTGGCATCCATGGAGTCTTCAGTTTGGCTCTCATCTTGGGCGTCATCATCTTCATCCTTGTAACACTGCTTTTTCTGATGGGTGATCAAGTCGAAGATCCTGGGGAAAACCACACTGCACTTTTTACACTGGTATTGCATGTTGCTCGTTCGGATATACCGCTCATTTGTGAGTTCTCTTTTTTCGTTGTCTTTTGTCTCTGTTTGATTCTCATAACTCTTCCGTGCCTTCTGCCGAGCATTCTGGAACCAGACAACGATAACCCGGGTGGGGAGATTGAGAACGGTGGAAAGTTGTTCGATTTCATCATCTTTTGGGTAAGCGTTGGTGTCAAAAAAGTCTTGAAGAACCCGAAGCTGGTAGTCAGTAAACCTGGTCCTGGAAGACCTTTTACTGAAGGATGTGTCTGATTTGTAATGTTCTAGGGAGGAGGGCTGGGGGTCCATTCTGATATCTTCCAAAACCGTTATGGGAGGGTTACTGAAGTTGTAGGGTGAATCCTTATTTCTCTGCCGCTCCTTAAAAAGCGTATTTCGAAACCAGTGCTTGATAACCTTCTGGGAGAGGCCAGACTTCTCTGCCATTTCCTGGATCTGTTCTTCACTCGGAGAATTGTTGATGTCGAAGTAAGCCCTCAGGATTTTCAGCTGGTCGTCCGTAATTCTCGTCCTCGGGCGTTTGAACTGCGAATGCCTCAGGAAGTTGGGATCCAAGCCGAGCTGCTGCTGGCAGAGCTGGGTGAGGTCCGCCGAGAGTGTGTCCATTGGAGGCAGCTGCAGGGCGAGCTGGGGCGGCAGGGCGGGATGTTGCACGGACTGCATCATGATGGACGGAAAGAGGGGAAGATCCAGGGATACTGGCAGCTGGACCTGCGGGGGTGCGGAGGGGGGAGGGGGCGGGGGAGGCGGAGGAGGGGGCGGGGGTGGGGGCGGGGGCGGCGGGGGAGTGGGCGCCGGGGCCTGGAGCGGGGTGGAGACCGCGCTGGGCAGTTTCACCGGTCCCAGAGGAGGAGGCTGCGGAGGAGCCGGAGGCAAGGGAGGCGGTGGAGGCGGGGGAGGCGGCGTTTCCGGAGAAGATGGAGAAATGGGATAGAGCTTGTCATAGGCCTCCCGGTACTGACGGGCAAATTTTTCTAGCGCTCCATACGGAAAAAACTGGCCGTGTACATGCTCCTGGTGACTCTTTAGAATGAGAACGTTGGAGAACAACTTCCCACACGTCCCGCACTCCAGCTTCTCCGTGCTTTCGCCTTCCCCACTCTTGCCCTTCTTCTGTACCTTTTGCCTGTTCTCGTTGTACTGAATTACCAGTTCAAAACCGAAGTTTTCCAGTAAGGCTTTGGCTGCATTTCCTCGGGCCCCTGAAGCGATGCGGGGTGGCGGGATGGATGGTTCCGAGGACTTCAGCTTCTTTCCAAGGTCTTTGCTTTCTTTGAGCCCTTCGCCTTCACTTACACATTCTTGCTTTGGCTTGTCTTGCTTCTCGGCCATCTCTTCTGCCTCCTTGTAAGAGGGTACGTCCTTCACGACGGGGCAGTCGGCACTGGCCATGGTGGTTTGCTCTTGTTTCAATAACTTGCTGGCCTGCTGCTGCTGCTGTTGCTGCTGTTGTTGCTGCTGCGGCTGTGGCTGCGGCTTTTGAGATGGCAGGTGGGGCTGTGTGGCCTGATACTGTTGTGCTTGCTGCTGGAGAATCTGGAGTTGAGTTTGGCCAACGTGATGTTGGCTTTGAATCTGCTGCTTCAAATCTTCAAGCAGGGACCCTGCCATTCCCGTCATGCCCGGCATGCCAAAGGCAGCAGAGCCTACTGGCAAGCCCAGATCCGGCCCCAAGCTGAACTCTGTCCCAGGGATATAGAAAGGAAAGAGAAACTGAGGCTGCTGAAACTGCAGCAGAGCTTCTGGGGTCATAGGAAAATGGGGCAAAAAGGCGGGGTTGAGAAACTGAGGCTGAAAGAAGGCCGCCTGCTGTTGCAATTCGTGCTGCAGCTGCATCTGAATCTGTGCTGGTGACTGCGGTGGGTGATGTGTAGGTTGAGCAGAGATCAATTCCGGAGTTTGCTTTTTATTTAATTCTTTGGCATCTAAGTGGGTATCTTTGCTGCCTACTGCTGCTAAACTCATGGAATCTAACATCCCTTGACTGGGACTGTTAACGCTGGCTGCTACTCCGTGCCCGCCAGGTGCATGGCCACCGCCAGGCTCCAGCTTTGCCGCCCTTGCCTTTGTCTGGTGGAGCACAGACCTCATGTGGATTTCCAAGGTCGAGCTTTGGCTGTATGCAACATTGCAGATGCTGCACTTGTAGGGTTTGTTATCTGGGCTGTTGTTGGTTTCTTGAGGGACAGGGCTAGAGGCTTCCTGCAAAACCTTTTTCAACTTGTGCAGGTGAGACACTGAGTTATAATGGACCAGGAGAATGTTCTTCTGGGTGAACGACTCTTTACACACGGTACACTTATATGGGCGAGATGGATCGAGGAATTTTTCCATCGTAAAATTTGGCCCTTTTCTAAAAGGTAAGGTCCGCTTTGGTTCAGAGCCCATGTCATCTGGAATAGAACTACTGTCACTGCCTACAGGACTTGCCTTCCCTTCATGGTCCACCTCATACTCTCTCTCCATCTCCTGCTCTAGGGCGTGATCCTCCTGGGCCATAGGTTCACTCTCTGCCCAGAGTTCCCCATTCACGGGCAAGGAGGCATACAGCTGTTGAAGTTCGGCTTCACTCAGTTCGGGGTGGCCTGCTTCCAAGTGTTTTTTTAAAGCCTGGAATGTACGGAAACTACGCTGGCAGAGATTACACATAGTGGCGGCCCGAATCGCATGATACTGGGAATGTATCTGAAGCTTCTGCATAGTCTTAAAAGCCAAGCTACAATGGTTACAGCGATACTTGTAAACGTGGCGGTCTGAGACAGAGAGCGGTTGCCTTTTCTGCTGTTCACTTAACTGATCTTGCAGTGTGTCGGAGATTTTCATATCCTTACTGCTATTTTTATTCCATTCTGACACTTCTGTGGCTTCTTTAGTTGGTTTCTGCTCCTCACTCTTTATTTCCACGCTAGCCTTTGAATCATCGAGACCCGCCATACTTTTGTCATCCATTGGACTGTCACCTGTGTGAAGAAAGCATAAACAGCACTTACAGAAAGGAAGTCTACAGGTTAAATGCCAATGAATATTGTTATGCAGGAGCCTCTGAAGGGCTTCCCTGGTGACTCAGTCAGTAAAGAATCTACCTGCTAATGCAGGAGATTGAGGGTTCGATCCCTGGGCTGGGAAGACCCCCCTGGAGAAGGAAATGGCAACCCATTCCAGTATGCTTGCCTAGAGAATCCCATGGACAGGGGATCCTGGTGAGCTACCGTCCATGGGGTTGATTTGAGTAAGACATGACTTAGTGACTAAACCACCACCACCATTGTTAATGAGGAACCTCCAAAGAAATCACCCCTGACCTCAAGGAATTTCAGCATGGGAAGAAAATAAGTCGGAATTAGCATGCTACCAGCAGTGTGATAGCAAGGGTTATAACCACAGTGTTCAGGAATTAGAGCCCACAAAATATTCCTGGTCAGTGGTATTTAGATCCCCCAAGGACAGCTTAGGCTTCCCAGGTCAATCTGGTAAAGAATCTGCCTGTCAAGAAGATCCCCTGGAGTAGAAAATGAAAACCCATTTGCCTGGAAAACCCCATGGACAGAGGAGCCTGGTGAGCCAGGGGGTCACAAAAGAATCAGATATGACTTAGCAACTCAACAGCAACAATAACAAAGGGTCATTTACAGATAACTAGATAGTAAATATGCCTTGGAAATGATGGTTTTTGGAAATGTGTGTTTCTTTTTTTTTCTTTGTGCATCTCAAAAACATAAAACCTTTGATCGTAATAATGCTAGGATCAGCATCATGAATAGAAGGCCCAGTGTGTGTCTGGCACAGATCCTGGTCACAGGCTGGCATACCTGAATATTTCCCAGCCCCCTCAGCTGTGATGACCACAGGTGTGTCCCGCTCTGACTTCTCAGAGGCGGCTGCTGGCAGTAGCAAGCTGTTGGGCATCATCACATCAGGGACAGGCACCTGTGAAAACCAAAGGGGTTCATGACAAAAGTAGCCCAGACATCATGGACTCCATCACACTTTACCCCAGGCAGTTGTGTACCCCAGTTATATTTTCCAACCAAAGCAGGGACATTCTGTGACTCTTAGAGGTCAATGCTCTCCTTTCAAATTTCAGATCAATGCTGTGGCAATGCTGTATTCTTCTTTACTTTTCTTTTTTTAAAAAATAAGTTTGAAGGTTTCCGTAGCCCAGAAATAATAGCCAAGCAAGATGAAACTCCTAGTGCCCACAGGAATCATTTGATTAACATTACAGGCATGAGAATAAGGCTGCAAAATCTGTGTTGTTCAATCAGCTATGCCTTGTATCACATTTGGAGTTTATTCCCAAGGCACAGGAGAAACAAATGGGCCTTTACTTGTGATTTCTACAACACGGTCAGCAAGAGCTTGTCACCACCCAGAAGAAATACATTTCTGTCACACAATAATGACAGATTTTATGTTGATACCTTCACAGAGATTATGGCACACATGCATCAACACTTGGTACCCTTACTGTCATAAGCAGCTTCTCCACACAATCCGGAGACACACTGTGCAAATGCGTCAGATGAAGCTGGAGGTGCATCTTGTTGCTAAGGACGTCCTGGCAGAGGGGACAGCAGATGACCGGCTGCACTGAGTGCTGTGACAGGACGTGCATCTGGATACGACTTTGGTCCCTACTATTGTAGTTACAATAAGGACACTGATAGAACTGGAAAATATTGAATAAACATGACTCCTATTAGTTAACGGATGTTGATGACTTTGGAGCATTAGAAGTCAGACCAAGAGTTAATTACCTTGCCAGTTACAGTGTCTATATACATTTCAACAACATGGAATGGTTTGGGGGCTCTAAAATGATCAAGGGCAACAATTTTTTAAAAAAATATGTTTACACAGCAAAGGGAGAAAAAAACAAAAAACAAACCATGTGTACCTGTTCGTGACAGAATTTATTGTCCTCTGTAGGCTTTGATCTTTTTGTTGACACATCCTCTTCTTTTGCCAGCAGGAGTGGCTGGGTTCCCCCTGCCACACTGACTTTTAGCTCCTTTTCTGGTGTGATTACTCCTGATTCCCCAAAAGAGAATAGAACATCTCAATCTTAAAAGACTGACAATGTCAAAATCAAAAAAATGGTGTCTTTCGCATAGCTCTAAGTCCACTGAATCACTAAAAGGAGGGGCAAGCACTTGTAAATGATGCTAATCTCAAAAGGCAAAAACACACTTCTTTTTGTCCACTGACCAAGTGGACTTTATAAATGTATTTTAAAATGTACTTCTGTCTCCTGTTTAGATAACCCTCAGTGACCATGAAAGATTCATCAATGACACATGCCCTCTGCTGTCTCAATGTACCTTTATCACGTTAAAGCAAATCTATTCCCATACACAAATGCTAACTTAGAAATAATTATTTTTGGAACTGTTTCATTACCTATCTTTTTTTTTTCTAAAATTCTGGGACACTAAAAACACTTCAAAATTCTGAGAAGGGCTGACAAGTTATAATTCACAAATGAAACCAATGCTTTAATGTGGTGAATATAGGATTTTAAAATTATACATTATGTATCCACTGCTGCTTTTTTGTGATTTATCCTTGGCTTTAGATGTTTCAGCAGTTGGCTATGCATATGACATTTGTAGTCCAAATCAAGAAGACAATTGTTTTATGAGGTTAATCTGAATATTCAGTGTTAAAGACGGTTTAAAATTTTGCCTAGATGAGCAATGTAATGTACAGAAGCCTCACACACATCAAAGGATAGAGTGTGATTCTAATTTCCCAATCTAACAGAAAATTCTTTCCAGCATCAATTTTCCCGATAATCTCCTCTGTGAGGCTGGATATTACAGCGACATTGGGTAGGCATGTCACATACATCTCACGACAAACACAAAACCTCATTTACCAGCCATTCCAATCTCATCATAGCACGGCATCATCTGACCTTTTTTCTGCTGTTTATTATGAGTATTTCTAATTTTAACTTTCAATTTTCACCATCTTCCAGTCAATTTGCAACTAAATTATTTCCAGGGTGAGGACACTATCACTGGACAACTGGGTGCAAATACATCTTGAAATGCAATGAAGCTAAACCATTGATTGCTATCAGACCCCGCGTAAATATAGAGTCTAGGCGTAATCTGATTGTATGCTGTGCATGAAGATTTATCTTGATTTTTTTTTTCCAATCCACATACGGTTCATATAAATGAACAAATTACACTTTATTGCAAAATAACCCAGTTTTAATTTAAAAATAAGGTCAAGGATGTTATGAAAACAATGTAAAAATGAATCCCAAAATAGATTCTTTTTCTCTCCTGGATGGAGATACATGTTTTATACCATATAAATAATTTTAGAAATTTTGAAATCTGAAAGAAATTTGAAAGTAAGTATGACTCTAAGGAGACCAAAATTAAAATAGAATTTAAATGACATAATGACAATAATGTTATTCCATTGAGGTTTGTGAAAAGTATAGAATCAGTGCTACAATTTCAAACAAATTGCACTGAGACTTATTTCTATTGATAGATTTACAAACACTAGATTTTATTTGAATTGTCTTATATATACAGATATATTAGAGAAACTTAGATTCTTTCTAGATATTTGAAAATATAATTTACTATAGTTACTTTTGAATGATTTAAATCTGAGATAAACTAAAGAATTTTATCACACTGATTAAACAACATCCAAGTATTTCATATCCAAAGATATCTCAAAACCAAGAATGTTTATTTTATAATTAATCTAGGTATCAAAATTTTTTTTCTCCCAAAAGGAAAATTCTCAAAGCAAAATATATTTTGTGCTATCGTTTTAAAAGTGTTAAAAACAAATACAAGAAAACAACATGATATATAAGGTTGGCAAATAAAACTGATTGCTTAAGGTGACAGATCAAGTTGTATAGAATGATTGTTGTTTAAATCAGCGAGTGTCTATCAGTTGCTTTTTTCCTGTGAGACTGGAAAATTTTTCTTTTAAAGTTCCCTAATAATGAGGAAGAATATGCTTCCTTAAGAGAATAATACTATGTCATAGTCCCTTATCATTCTTTTGTGTACATGGTAGAATCTGACATGACCAAATAATAGGTTGGTCCAATTCCATACGCTATCAAAGACTGTCACACAGAAGGTAAAAGAGAATTTCTATAATTTTTGTTGCTTGCAGGCTTTGGAATATCAGAAAGAGAATAAACCTTCTGGAAACTTCTAAATCTATTAAATATACAGCTATGGCCTTATTTTTATAAGCATATATCTTCTAATGTTAGTACTATAAAGGATCAAAAAAACTGATTTCAAGGCTTAAAACATTTTACTAAGACTGTACATGGGTGTAAGTATTTGATATAATTAATCCATATTATTTTTAACGTATATTCATATTATCAAGAATATAATTGCTTTTGAATTTAGAGACATTTATGCTGCCTCAAGAAAAGAGTTAAGTTTTAGGATCACTATTTCATAACCATTGTGGTAACTGCTGGATATAGTATTCTACCCTATATATGTGTCAGCTTCAGTATTTTTTGGCTAATTAAGTTAATTAAACCATGATCTTAATGTAAGCTAGGGGCTCCCTAAAGACCATTTTATTATAAATTGAGAAGAAGTTATAAAATCTAGACCCCCAAACTCTAGCTAGGCACCTCAGAAATACATGCTACTGATAAGAAGCAGCAGGAGGGAATGTTAAGATGCAATAGCATATGACAAAAACAGACTCTTGAAGCTAAAATAGGTCATCATGATTATTTGCAAAAATGAGGGACCTTATATTTTATGCATGTATGCCTTTTCTACAAAAAGGGGTACCACCTTAGGTATTACTGCCTCCCTGGTGAATTATAGGAAATCAAATCTGGGGTCTTTTTCTGAATTGCTTTATTCTAGAAATATATTAAATAAAGGCTAATTACTTTTAGGAAGGTTTTAAGTTTTCTGACTACTCATAGTTTATGTCTACAACTTTACTTGAAATGAACACTGCTTTGTTACCAAAATTTTGAAATGAGATCATAATTCATTTTGTGTTATTAAGACCATCACAGTATCTTCAAAAAACAATGTCATTTTAATGTACTTTTAGCTAAAAAAAATGAAGTCTAATTGCAAATAAACACTGCCAAATAGATGAGTCAATGATTATCTGTCAGTTATGGGATTATTTAACTTGCATAAGATTGCTAATATAAAAATGACATAATTCAATTCAGATGCCGCCTACTTAATAAATTTTCAATCCCTAAAATACAGAAGGTTGTAAAATGGTTTATGTTCATAACAACTGAGGAAAATCCAATAACATATATGTATTCAAAGCAAATATTGAAGGAAAAATACAACAAAATCCTGGGTTATTACTTATGAATCAATGTATTTGATGAAGTTTGAATACTGTAAAACTTGGATATAACACAAGATGTTATTCAACTCCAAATAAGCCTAAATTATAATTATTGGTACAGTATTCTTTCTAATGAGACTAGAATGAAAGGATAATTTTAATTGCAGTAATGAAGGTTAATTTCCATCTTTCCTCATGTTTACTCCCTTATTAAAAAGCAGTCCCCTTAGCCATGGCAGAGACATATTACATTTTCAATGCAAATGTATTAATCTGGATAAACTCTATATTAATTCTTGTAGTGCACAGAGCTATAATTTGGATTATAATTAATCTAAAGTGGCACTAGATTTAAATGACAATATAAATGAGGCATTAGGAGGCTTTTCTATTATCAATGAATATTCAACAAATATAACTTGCATATTGCCAAGTCTCATTTTGAAAGCTGCCGTCCTAGAGATTAATGTCAGCAACAAAGTACAACAGCTTATACAAACACCTTCTTCCTAACATGTGTTAATTCCTTCCTGTCTAAAAAATTCTGTGTTAAAGTGAGGTCACACTGTTTTCCCATCTAGCACATTCAGATAGTGATTAATGTATAAATTTGCCAGGATTTTTGACATTTATAATGACATCAGGAAGAAAACCAATATACACATAAGTGGATATTTAATCATTAGAAATACTTACAAGAAAAAAAAATCCATGTAATAATTTTTTCACCTAGTCAGATTCTATATAGAAAGCAGAAAACTTTGTTAAAAGTTCATGTGAGAGTGGGTACCCCTGTCTTGTTCCTGATCTTAGAGGAAATGCTTTCTGTTTTTCACCATTGAGAATAATGTTTGTTGTGGGTTTCTCATATGTGTATGCCTATGGCTGATTCATGTTGATCTATGGCAGAGACCAACACAACATTGGTAAGCAGTTATCCTCCAATTAAAAATAATAAATAAATAAAAATGTACCAAGGGGATTAAAAACGTTCATGTGAGTTGTCAACAGTAAGAACTGTCAGTGTCTGGGACGTTTCAAAGCTAAACATTTGCATCTCAGTAATTCCTCTGAGTTGGGTAAAGTACATTTTTATCCCTATAGATGTAGTTGAAGAGGCATTCCTATAGAGCTAAAAATGTGTCTTAGAAAACTATCTTTATCTAATGGTCTGTATCCTCTCACATGCCTGAGTCCTGATGAGATGGTACAATGAGATGCCCAAGAAAGCATAATAACTCATCAGGCCATTAGGGAGTGATTGAGGCCATTATTTATGTAGACCAGTAAACCAAGCTGATGGAGATAGAGCCCTTGTATCTGTGGTATGTTCCAAGCAAGACTCTTTACTCATTGATGAGATTGGAGCCATTTTCAAGAGATTCCCACAACTCATCCTTTACAAGGTATTAGTTACTGAAAACCAAGCACGATGTCACATTCCTAAACATTTCGTGAATACTCAACAAACACCAATGGGCTGTGTGTTTGACACATTCTTCTGAATGCGTTGGGTTAGGGGTGGAACATACCCTGCAGTCTCTTTTGGTGCAACTGTGAGAAAATCACTGCTGAAGGCAGGGAGAATCATGGCCTTCCTGAAGTAGTCAAGCAGCTAGCTTTCATGAGATCCTCCTAGACCTAAGCTGACTCCCTTGCTATTTCCAATTCTTTTCAAATGAAGTTTAGATGGCACTGCCCTTGACCTTAACTGATCACAAGGTATTTCAAATACCTTGTCAGTAACCCCAGGAGCTGTATTATTATACAGCTAAGGGATCTTTTTTTTTTTTTTCGTACATTCTTTAGGCTCAAAACCAACCTTAGATCCTCTTTGTTAAAATCAAATTAGAATCATATGCTAGCCACTATATGCTAGATGCAAATTTAAATGGTACTTTTTCACTGGATTCTGGAGAAAAATTCAGCATGGAAAGGTGTGGGGTGGGTAGCAGGGAGGCTCCTCAAATAATTTGCAAAGGGAATGGAAAATTTAGATCTGCAAAGACTGAATTACAAATGCAGGATAATTCAAATTTAAATAAACTTGCACGTGAAAATGATATTTTTTTGCACAATGCAATGTCTTCATAGCGAAAACAAGCTTCTTTAGATGCGGCTGTCACTGGAATTCCAGGAAAAGATAGATGACTACCTGAAACTAATAGGCTTGAACCCGTTTCAGCACTTCTTCTGCTTCAATGAGTCCAACATAATAAAACTAGGTATAGCGTGCAGCAAAAGTAGCCAATGTAATATTCATTGCAACCATAGATTTCCATCTCATACATACAAAGCATGGATGAAGTCATATATTTGCCAAATCAAACACAGAAAAAGCCTTAGGTATCCACACCAGATGCTGGCCTAGGGTTTGTTTGTGCACAAGTAAATGTCATGACACGAAGGTTTGTTTTCAAAGACAGTAGCTTTCATTACTGGGATTTGTCTATTCTGGAAGATCAAAATTACCCAGCACCTAATCCCTTCTCAATGATATTTCCTCTTCTTAGGCTGAATCATCTGTAAACTTTTTCACTGGATTTTGTTTGAAATGCCTCAAATAGATGCCCTTAAAAAGGGCAAATTCCTGAGTGTAAGTTGTAAAAAAAAAAAAAAACCAGAAAGCAAGGAAAAATAACATTTATTTTTAGGGTTACGTGGTTTAGAGAGGGAGGGGGGTGCATATGATTGAATGAAAAAAATTCAAGTGATATCTAATCCCATGCTTATGAAAAATTAATATGCCATCAGAGGAATCACAAGTATAGCTAAGATTAATGAAAGGCGCTTAAAAAATTACAAGCACACAAACTGATTTGATTAAAAAATAATCTCGCTGGTCATCCTGCAATATTCTTCAACTTATCCACATCTATTCTGTCAGATGGTTATGATTAAAAATAGGTCAATGGGAGGCTACTGATAGAAATCACATGCAAAATGCACATGCAATGAATAGTAGTGGGAATGTTCAGACAGTTTAAAATGAATAAAAGCTTTTAATAAGCTGGGGGTGGGTCAGCAAACGAAGGGTTGATCGCTGGGATGGGGTGGGGGAGGGAAAGGTGAAAGATTCTAGCGTCTTACCAGAGTCTTTATTAGAGTTTTTGCCTTCACTATTGTCTCTCTCACTTGTGTCTTTCTCATCCTCATCAGCCTCGGCTATAGGTTTAATGGCTCCTTCTGCCTCCTCTCTCTGTTCTTCTGCTAAGAAACACACACCAGTCAGTAGGATAGAAAACCCCAGAAACACACACCCGAAAATAAACGACGTAACCATTTAAAAACTTTGTTACTTAGGAATGATTTGCAGACATTCCTTCTCAGAAAAGAACATGCATTTATTCAAAAGTCACTATTAGAACCTGCTGGCTCTACCAATGCAGGGTTTGTTTTTTTATCTCAAGCCACTTCTTTTATTTCCACTGAGAAAATGTGCCTGTACTAAATTAAAAGAAGTCTTTTCAAAGAAATGCGGTTTGAGCTAGAAAAGATTTAGAAATGAATGCGAGGCAATTTTGTAATTTCAATAGTAGAGCCTTCAAAACTACATGAACCCACTTCTCCATGGACTTGGATAAACGGAAGAATGAAGCAAATTCTCAGAAAAATGTCTTCATAATATAATGTGATAATTATGGGTTAAATATAAGACAGGTGTTACTCTCAACTTTCAGTCCTTAGACCCCAGAGGAATCCTTTGGAATTTGTCAGAGTAAGATCACAAAACTTCAGTTATCCTAGGATTTTTTTTTTCTATAGGGGGAGCTCTACAGAGTGTAGGACAGAAGAAGGTATACTTCGTCTATGACAACCACATCACCCCACACCTCATTCACGGGTTTCACACCAGCTAGATTACATGGAAATCCTCATAGTAACTCAACCCTATTTAATTATTCTGTAAATCTCAGCTACGCCGCTGCTGGTGGATTAATCTGTTTATGCAGTTAGCCTCTATGCTGGGTCAGTGTAGCACTAATCCGTGAAAGGCCCACTGTTCTCTTTCATCCTGCGATCATTTGTCTCTCACTGTGCTGATGTCACATTTTAATGAATTTTTAGCAATCTGAGTAATGCCAGATAACCAGACTTGCAACTCCCCACAGCATGGCATGCTGTTTTCATTGCGGCACAAAAAATAAAAATCCTATTCCCCTGTTCAGGTAGGAATTACATAAATTAGGAGAAGAAGGTAAAATGGGATTTGAAGCACCAGGCTCCTCAATTTCATAAAATCTTTAATGACCATATAAATTAACCCTGGAAAGGCAAAAGGTCATTGACACCCATTTGCATACACTCTTCTATTTGCTTTTGATAAGCAGAGCTTTTATGCAGAGAACATGATACAATTAACCCTTCAAGAACCGTACAAAACGCGACTCTGGACATTTTAAGTGTCAAACATTAACTGAAAATTACACACTGCATAA
The DNA here is from genome assembly GCF_049115385.1 of Moschus berezovskii. Classification (NCBI taxonomy): domain Eukaryota; kingdom Metazoa; phylum Chordata; class Mammalia; order Artiodactyla; family Moschidae; genus Moschus; species Moschus berezovskii. The sequence continues at coordinate 41,762,661 of NC_142475.1, forward strand.
AATTTTCATTGCAAATGCTACAGTGATTGAAAGGGGAAATCGTGGCCCTCTCCACACCCCATGTTTTTTTAATAATGTTCTGACAGCAGAATGAAATATCCACTGTCATATGTAGCAGCTGAGCACCAAAAAGAAAAAAAAAAAATGCTATTTAGTGTTTCACTTTCCAGCCATGCTCTACCACTATGAGACCAGAAGACAACAGGAGGGCGGTTGGTTCTGGGCTCAATGGCAGAAACTCCAAAGAAAGACTCCAGGTTTGAAAACAAGGATGTTTAAAACATGTGAAATCAGAGTTTGTTTCTAAGTCCTCAAAGGCACCAAGCAAATCTACTGATTTTGGTGTTGCACCAAAATGCAGGGGAGGTTTTCAGGGAGAGATCAGTCATTGGAGGGTTCAGGGGAAACTTCCCTTTCAGGCAAATACACGTGAAAATTGTACTTGAAGATAAATCAACCCTTCTCCTGGCCCTCGCCTGCTTTCACCCTTCCATGATAAGAGGTGATCAAAACCAGGCCTCCTCCTTCCAGCAGGGGGCCAGGCAGGGTGGGGACCATTGCCTGGCTCCGTTTGGGAGGCTGAAATCATAACTGGATTAGGTGGTGTCCCCCCTCTCCCCTCTGGCCGAGGTCCACACACGTGACTCGACCATCCAGTGTCAGGCCTGCGACCTATGCGACCGCCCGTGGCAATTCCTTCTCAAACTCATCCCAGGGAAGCGGTGCGAGGCTACTGGGAACAGATTTACTAGACCTTTCCCCCCAGGCTGGAAAATGAAGCGTCAGAGTGCTACTGAGCATCCTTATCTTGAGGGGACATAAAATGGTAAGGGCTAGCCCCACTCCTGTTCATAAAACATCGCGCGTCAGGAGAAGAAAACGAAAATTATGAAGGTACGAAAAGAGAAACTCCAGTACGGTCTGCGTCTCATCAGACGGTTTCTGCAGGATCCTCTGGTATGTGTCTTAAGTGTGAGAGAAATTCCCAGACAAGTTCTTCTATACATCACGGTGGTGTCTGACCCCAGCCTGACCCTGGCAACAGTTTGAGAAATCTGAATGTGAACAAAGATTCTGTGTCAGCAGCGGGGAGAGATTGTGGGATAGACGCTCCCCATCAACTTAATCGCAAACAGCAGTTCTGAGGCCATAACTTTGCCCGGCTCCTCCAAGCCACAGCTCATAACCTCCAGGGTGGATTTGCCCGCACTCCCTCGGCTTCTGTGACTTCAGGCCCCCCCTCCGCTTTTTCTGGTTCTTCCTTTGAAGTAGGCAGGCAATTAGCTCTAATGCTCCAGCAATTCAGACCTGTTTTGTGGTTTCCAAGGCGAAAGCTGTTTATTACAGGTAGGGCTCTTTGGAGCCCTAGAACTTGGCGAATTTTTAATCAGGCAAAAAAGAATCAAAGGGTAACTTCTGTACACCATAAAGTTTCCTCCAAGTCAGGAGAAAAAGGTCACTTTCGTTCTTGAGGAGAGTTTTTGAAATAAATTTGACATTCGTTTTATAAATAGGCTTTAGAGTCAAGAGTATTAAGGGTGGAGAAACCACTTTCCCCTAGAAAACCTTGTAGGTTGGATTTGGGGTGAAGGGCAAGAGTTGGCTACGTTCTCATTTTCAAGTACCACATTTCCTCAACTGTAAAAATGCTGTAAAATGTAAGATGCTTACATTTTATGAAAAAAGGAAGAGAATTTTATGAAAAAAGGAAAAAAGTATACAGCACGAAATGTATTAAAGGGATGTCTTAGAACTGAGGGAAATTACAGAAAATTCCAAAATAAAGATGCTAAAGCAGTTTTTATTTTCATCAATAAATTTCTTCAATATATTTAATACTAATGAAAGTGAAGCATTTCATAAAATAGTTATATTCACACTGTGTATATTTCAATTATTTTGCCTCATGGAAAACACAGGATTCATATGTTAAATTTTATGATATAATTCAAACGTGCATTAGGTCCAGTAGAACTTCCTGATTTTCAAATAAATGATAAAACATTTCAAAATAATAGGAAGAAGACAAAATAATATTATAGTCTTACAACAGTACAGTTAACTTCCCCTTGCATTGTTATAGGGCTTCCCTGGTAGTTCAGCTGGTAAAGAATCTGCTGGCAATGCAGGAGACCTCAGTTTGATTCCTGGGTTAGGAAGATCCCCTGGAGAAAGAATAGGCTACCCACTCCAGTATTTTTGGGCTTCCCTGTGGCTCAGATGGTAAAGAATCTGCCTGCAGTGCAGGAGACCTGAGTTTGATCCCTGGGTTGGGAAGATTCCCTGGAGGAGAGCATGGCAACCCACTCCAGTATTCTCACCTGGGGAATCCCTGTGGACAGAAGAGCCTGGTGGTCCATGGGGTCGAAAAGAGTCGGACGTGACTAAGTGACTAAGCACTGCATTGTTATCATGCCTAAATGATGATCTTGTAAGTTACACATATATGTAAACTATATTTAAAAGTTTCTGAATGATGAGCTTATTTTCATTTGAATTAAAAAAAAGATTGGAAAATCACTATCAATTTATTCTATAAAATAATATAACTATAGAGCAAATCTTGGAGAAAAAAAATGGCAACCCACTCCAGTGTTCTTGCCTGGAGAATCCCAGGGACAGGGGAGCCTGGTGGGCTGCCGTCTTTGGGGTCGCACAGAGTCGGACACGACTGAAGCGACTTAGCAGCAGCAAAGCAAATCTGCTTTGTGCTCTCTCTCTGATCTAAACACCAGTCAGTTTTGTTCCCACTGCTTTATTATACATTTGGGTTTGGGAACCCTCTGAGTCTTCTAAGGAAACCACCACATACTTTTTAAGCCCGTGTAAACAGGAAGCGAAGGATAGCAACTGAAACATCTTTAGTTTTTCACATGGAGCATCAATTCTAGACACTTGGCTTACAAGAATTCCTTCTTGTGCCCCTTCTTTGTCTCCCTGTTCAGCTCTACTCCCTCAAAATCTATCCTTTGTATGACCTACTTAAATCTGACTTCTCTACATAACATCTTTCAGTGACTGCCGTTACATAAAGAAAAAGCTCAATCTTCTGAACAGGGCAAGAATAGCTAGTCTCTGCCTATCACTCCAGTCTCATCTTTCTTCACTTCCTACCTGGCTCTTAACTTGAGAACAGTCTGAAATTTCAGGGCACCAGAATCACCTGGAAGACTGGTTAAACCACAGATTGCTGGGCTCTATCCCTACAAATTCTGACTCTGGAAGTATAGAGTAAGGCCTGAGAATTTACATCTCCAAGTTCCTGATGATGTTAATGCTCTTGGTCCAAGACCACGTTTGATGAACACACAACAGTCATTGATGCCTACTTCCTTTCTATAAGAAACACCATTCTGTTTCTTGTCTTTTCTAGAATGACTTTTCTTCACTGTATTCGACTCCCATCTTCCCTTTAAGTTTAGCTTGGCAAATATCATTTTTACCATATGTAAAAATGGAGCTAATGCTACTTACTTCATAGATTTGTTATAATGTATAAAAATTAGCACAGAGCTTAACGCAAAATAAGTATTAAAAATGCTAGCTGTATTATTACTCTTAATTGCTTCTTTTTATATTAGAGAGAAAGTGAAAGTGAAGTCGCTCAGTCATGTCCGAATCTTTACGACCCATGGGCTGTAGCCCACCAGGCTCCTCCATCCATGGAATTTTCCAGGCTAGAGTACGAGAGTGGGCTGCCATTTCCTTCTCCAAGGGATCTTCCTGACCCAGGGATTGAACTCAGGTCTCCTGCATTGCAGGCAGATGCTTTACCTTCTGAGCCACCAATTTAGTGATTTTTAATTGACTGATGATTGCTTTACAAGACTGGTTTGATTTCTGTCATGCAGCAACATGAATTAACCATAGGTCTACATATGTTCCCCTTCTCTTTTAATTGCTTCTTTCTCCAAAAAGTCTTCCCTGAATGCTGAACTAAGATTAGTGTTTCTGGATACATTTTTAATTTTTTTCTTTTTCTTGTGCATTAGTGTAAAACAACTTAGTTAGCATGTGGAAATCAGTATTACCTACTTTCCCTAACAGGTACACATTTACTGAAAACAGTGATTGTCTTATTTGTCAGTGTTCCAGAGGCACCAACCCCAGGGCTGGAATTATAGAAGGCAGCAGAACTTGTTACCTGGAACACTGAGTTCCATTTAGGAAGCCAAATTGGAAAAGAAAAAGAGGAGTCTAGACTCTATTGCCTTCCTTTATTCCCATTCAACTAAACCTAAAAGAAGCATTTTTTTGATTTTGTTTGGTTTTGGTCTGGTTTGGGTTGTTTTGTTTTGGTTTAAATTTTCTTTCTCTACTCAATCACATTCATTATTCAACCATCGCTGGCCTGGCTCCATATCTATTGCTCTTCTCAAAGCCACCGATGACTTCCATGCTGTGAAATCCAATGGCCACTTTGCATCTTACTTGACTTTGCTCAGAAGATGTTAGTTACTACTCCTTTCTCCTTGAAAAACTCCCTTCTTGAGTTTCATAGACTCAGACTATTGTGATGCTGCTGTACCCCTCTTAAAGTTCTTTCTTGTTCCCCTTTGCTGGGGACTCCTCCATTAAAAATCTAAAATTGGAATGTCTCCAGCATTGGTCCTAAGTCCTATTTTATTATCCACAAAGAATGTTTGATTTGAGGAAAAATAACGATCTCCCTGTTAGGTCCATACCATTTCTGTCCTTTATCGAGCCCATCTTTGCATGAAATGTTCCCTTGGAATCTCTAATTTTCTTGAAGAGGTCTCTTGTTTTTTCTATTCTGTTGTTTTCCTCTATTTCTTTGCATTTATCACTGAGGAAGGCTTTCTTATCTCTCCTTGCTATTCTTTGGAACTCTGCATTCAGATGCTTGTATCTTTCCTTTTCTCCTTTACTTTTCGCTTCTTTTCTTTTCACAGCTATTTGTAAGGCCTCCTCAGACAGCCATTTCACTTTTTTGCATTTCTTTTCCATGGGGATGGTCTTGGTCCCTGTCTCCTGTACAATGTCACGAACCTCCATCCAGAGGTTCTATCTATCAGATCTAGTCCCTTAAATCTATTTCTCACTTCCACTGTATAATCATAAGGGATTTGATTTAGGTCACATCTGAATGGTCTAGTGGTTTTCCCTACTTTCTTCAATTTCAGTCTGAATTTGGCAATAAGGAGTTCATGATCTGAGCCACAGTCAGCTCCTGGTCTTGTTTTTGCTAACTGTATACAGCTTCTCCATCTTTGGTTGCAAAGAATATAATCAATCTGATTTCGGTGTTGAGCGATTGGACTGTGAAGAAAGCTGATCACCGAAGAATTGATGCTTTTGAACTGTGGTGTTGGAGAAGACTCTTGAGAGTCCCTTATACTGCAAGGAGATCCAACCAGTCCATTCTAAGGGAGATCGATCCTGGGTGTTCATTGGAAGGACTGATGCTAAAGCTGAAACTGCAATACTTTGGCCACCTCATGCGACGAGTTGACTCACTGGAAAAGACTGATGCGGGGAAAGGTTGGGGGCGGGAGGAGACGGGGATGACAGAGAATGAGATGACTGGATGGCATCACCGACTCTGTGGACATGAGTTTGAGTGAACTCCGGGAGTTGGTGGTGGACAGGGAGGCCTGGCGTGCTGTGATTCATGGGGTCGCAAAGAGTCAGACACGACTGAGCAACTGAACTGAACTGAACTGAACGATCTCCCTAGATGACTTCATCTAGGCCCACTGGTTTAAATTTTGCATCTCCATTTGGACGTCTGAAAGGCATATCAAACTTAATATGTCAAATCAGAACTCTTGATCACCCTTCAACACACTGTTTCTCCCCAGTCTCCACCATCTCAGTGAATGGTACCACCATTCACCAAAAGCAAGGCTCATCACTGACTTCTTTCTCCTTTTTATAAAGACACCAATCTATCAGCATGTCCTATTAATTCCAATTCCAGGATATCTTATATACAGTAAATCCATCTATTTCTTTTCATTTTCATTGCCAGTACCATTAACTGCTTACCTGTGTCTTGCAATGGTCTCATTACTGGGAAAGATTTGCTCTTGTTTTCCCACAATTTATGCAGCACACCTTAATAAAACTGAGCCATTCTACTGTTTGAGCCCTGCCATGGCTTCCTATTTTGTTTAAAATAACATAGGAACTCTCCACTATGGTTAAACTGATCAGGCCTCTGTCTACCTTTATGACTTCACCTTACATTGCTCTCCTCTTCACTCATCTCTCTCTACACTACCCTTCTTTCTCTTCACAGAATATGACCAACCTCTCCTCTCTGTCTGTAATGTCCTTCCCCTAATTTACTCCTTATTTTGTACTCAACTCACCTGTCATTTCCTTAGAGAACTTCTCTGACCATTTTCTAATACAGCGCCTCACCAGTCACACAGATGGGGGCCTCAGACTTTAGCGGGATTCACTGCCACCTGGAGGGCATGTTGAACCCTAGACTGCTGGACCCCATCTTTAGTGCTTCTGATACAGTAAGCCTGGGATAGGGCCTAAGAATCTGCATTCTTTCCAGTTCCCTGATTGTGCTGATGCTGTCTGTAAGGCATCCACACTTTGAAAACCTCTGCTGTACTCCTTCATCATATTTGTTGAAATCTGAAAATAACATTTATTTGTATAGAAATAACATCTAAAAGGGCTTCCCGGTGGCCCTAGTGATAAAGAACTCATCTGCCAATGCAGGAGACATAAGAGACTCAGGTTCCATCTCTGGGTTGGAAAGATTCCCCTGGAGAAGGGAATGGCAACCCACTCCAGTATTCTTGCCTAGAGAATCTCATGGACAGAGGAGCCTAGAGGGCTACAAGTCCATAAGGTTGCAAAGAGTCAGACATGACTGAAGTGACTTTGCACATACACATGAAACATCTAAAAATGAGAGAACTAATCAGCCTTACTCAAAACTTATGCCCAACAGTTCCTGGCAATTTTGAGTAAATTGATGATTCTGAGTTTTCTTACTTGGGGTAATGAGGACTATGGTATGACGCAATCAATTAAGATCAAAGAGAAAAAGAAGAGAAGAGCTCAATTTGGAATTTGTTATATTTGATTTCTTTGTAGAACATCTCCATGAAACTATCCAGAAGGCATGGGAGTGTCTAAATATAAAGCTTCTCAGAAAGGTTGAAGATATAAATTTTGATGTCTTTGTTTATAAAACAAATATATTGACAGGTAGTGGTCTCTTTTTAGTTTGATATGTTTCTCATAGTTTTGATTTTTTGCACTATTATTTTCAACCCAGTCATTACTGCAATTTTTTATTGGCTTGAAGTGAGGAAGATGAATTGAGTTTTTGCTAATTTATTTTAAATATGCTCTCCAGTTTTCTGTGGTAAAGTAACATAAGATTAAAAATAAATAACGATTTATAAATAAAAAAGTATGCATGAGATAGGCATAGGTGAAGGTAAACCTTACTTTTAAGAATTTTTAAAGAGGGAAGTCCTGACTTTATATTGGAGGGATAGTTTCACTTGAAATTTTAAAACATATTTCAAAACCCCATTATAAATGTGAGGGACTTTTTATAATCAGTTTTTGTTCTGTATTGACATTATTATTCCAATTGTATAAATCTGGAAACTGGGATCGTTATATAGCAGAAATAAGTGAGTTGTATTATAGCAACATGGGTGAAATTCCTCTGAAACTATGTGAATATAATTCAGCTAAGAAGACATAGCCTCCATTTTTTAACACACACATAAGCATGCAAATCATGGGAGCCAGTGACTGTGTTGACACAGTTGTAAAAATCCAATCAGCTCATTACCAAAACTCCAGCATCCAGGTTGTTTGACTTGGGGGAGAAACAATACCCAGCTTATTGACTTTCACATTGTATAAAACCATCCATTTATGTAAAGAAAATTCACTACATATAAATGTAGATGTGAGAAATTATCCAGCAGAAGTTACTTTTTCTCTGAGAACTTCCTGTACATATGCATCTAAATTTGACTATATTTATTTTTTATTATATATTTATTATATATAATTTTGATACAGTCTATACAGGATTTAAATTATTTGTGTGATTTGATCAGTTCTAACTAGGGCAGTTCCAGAGAGTTTATTTCATAGATTATGAAAGTAACAAACATAACTCATTCAGGACAGACAAGAGTAAGACAAATTACCTGAGGTTGCTCTCAACTGCTGCTCTGTAAGATCATCCTCACAGGCTCTGGCTCCCAAAGAGGCAGTTTCTGCAGAGGACATCAGAGTGAAAGGTAGTCAGTCCACCATGGTAAACTCTGCAGTGTCAGTCAATAACACAGAACCCAAAATTTGACTTTCAAAGAGATAAGCACCAGATAGAGTTCGCTGGCACACCTTACACCCTAGTGGCTGGCCAAATGAGTCCAAAGAATAGTAAGTCTAGATCTCATTCTCATGATCAGCAACACGCAACAAATACAATCATAGAAAATAAAATATGGGAACAGGAAAGGCTCATTCAGATTTTTCACACTTGGTTATTTGGCCAAGCCTACATGTTATAATGACAATGGCACACTGTATAAAACTGGGAACATAGCTTTATTTCTCTATCAAAAAAATAACAGAAAGAAGATGCCTCAATATACAATTCGCTGGTAGCTCAGATGGGAAAGAATCTGCCTGCAATGCAGGAGATCTGGATTCAATCCCTGGGTCTGGACAATCCCCTGGAAAAGGGCATGGGGACACACTCCAGTATTCTTGCCTGAAGAATTCCATGGTCAGAGGGGCCCAGCCGGCTACAGTCCATGGGGTTGCAAAGAGTTGGACACAATTGAGCAACCAACACAAGATAGGAGAGATGATGTGAGAGACCAAAACAGAAAACAAGTACTTGAAGAAAACTGAAGAATAAGTTCAATCATCAATAAATCCACACCTTTATTCTGATCTATTATGTGAGCCCCAGAGCAGAAGTGTTGACAACGTCCTGGTTTGCTAAATTCACGCCCAAGTCCTAAGTTCCATCTAACTCCACTCTTCCAGTTCCCTGTTGTAGGAGAATCTATGATAAACAAAAGACTTCAGGAATCACCTTCAACACCTTATTTTTTCTTGACATCAATTCAACACTTGCTATTCATTTCATTTTACAATGTATCTTTCATGTCTGTGTCTCTATTTCTCTGTCATTGTATCTTTCCTGATCATTTCAATAGCCTCCACAACCATTTCCCTGCCTGGAATTTCATGTCTTTCCAGTCTAATCTCTCATAATATCTCAAGAACTATCTTTCAAGAAAACAGAATTGCTTGAGTAAAAATCAGAGTTCTAGCACTTTCCAGGTAAGGGAATCCTCAAGTATATTACTTAACCTAAGCCCTGATTTCCTCATCTGTAAAATGCAGAAATATACATAAATAATCAGCAACTGTAAGAGAAAATAACACAAATAAAGGTAAAATGTGATATGGACTTCAAAGTAAGAAAAGCTCATATCTTATTGAGAGGATAAAAAAGTTGTTATACAATTCTTACACTGGCAAAGAGACTCGAGTTTATCTAATATTTCTAGGCAATAGCATCTGTGGTTGATTCTGAAGGTTTTAATTAAACAAACAATTAACCTTAAAAATAGAAGTGCACACCAAAGCACTATTATTAATTCACTAATTGTTTCTCCTGCTACATACAAAATCTTTGGCCTTTGTTGGTAAACTGTTTAAAAACAATACAATCATAATAAATATACACCCATTCCCAACAATAATAACAACAACAAAAAAAAACAATTATCTTATAACTATATCTTAAGTTAGTCTTGAAAAAAAATAATTTGTCATCAGTTTTTACTTATAAATTGAGGAATAACTTCCAAATAGATCACAACATTGATGTCTAATCAATAGATCCCTCAAGAAGCCCACTTTTTCCTCCTGGCAACTTCTCGCTTCAGTTATACCTTGATCAATACTGTTTGTTTCATTTTTTGAATATTTCTTGTTCTTCTGTTGAACTCTCATTCATCCCTCAAAACACAAAGCAAGGGTCACTTCCTCTTTGCTTGCATAACAATTAGCTTTTATATGTCTCAGCACTTCTGATGCATTGCAATAATGCAATGCATTATGTGATCCATGTCTGTTTACACAATAAATTGTGAGTTCCTTAAGAAATTTCATTTTAATATATTCTCAATCAAGGAGAGAGTGAAGAATATTAAAGTCACCTTTGTTGTTCAGTCACTAAGTCATGTCTGACTCTTTGTGACCTCATGCTGCAGTAAGCCAGGCTTCCCTGTCCTTCACTGTATCCCGGAGTTTGCTCAAACTCACCTCCATTGAGTCTGTGATGCCATCCAACCATCTTATCCTCTGTTGCCCCTTCTCCTCCTGCCCCCAACGTTTCCCAGCTTAAGGGTCTTTTCCAATGAGTTGGCTCTTTGCATCACCTAGGACATCTTTATTCAAAATATTAAACTACATCCTATATCCTGAAACAGATGAATCTCAAGATGAGAATTTTATGAAAGCTTCCCAGGAGCCTCAGGACTCTATAAATTCAACGCTTTCTCAAATATACCAAGAACAAGTAAGTCCTCTTGTGTATACATATGGAGAAGGAAATGGCAACCCACTCAAATATTCCTGCCTGGGAAATCCCATGCACAGGGGAGCCTGGAGGGTTATAGTCCTTGGGGTCCCAAAGAGTCAGAAATGACTGAGTAACTGAACCATCACCACCATATATACATACAAATATTGTGTTTAAAATCATTTCTCCCCCTCTTTTCGAGTGAAAAACAATCTTATTTTATCAAATAATCTTACCATTGCACACACATACACACTTCAGTGTATCAAACAGATTTGTTCAAATAGACATCAGTAGTGACTGAACAACAACAACAGTATCTAAGTAAATTTGATCAAAGGATTGCTACTTTTAAAAGATTTATAATAATTAAAAGAAAACAATGACAAACTTATTAAGTTTCCATCTCTGCCAGGTACTGTGGTAAACTATTTGTGTAAAAGCAGTCATGTAACCTTCATGTAAGCTAGTGGAAGTGATGGAATTCCAGTTGAGCTATTTCAAATCCTCATAGATGATGCTGTGAAAGTGCTGCACTCACTATGCCAGCAATTTGGAAAACTCAGAAGTGGCCACAGGACTGGGAAAGGTCAGTTTTCATTCCAATTCCTAAGAAAGGCAATGCCAAAGAATGCTCAAACTACCACACAATTGCACTCATCTCACACGCTAGCAAAGTAATCCTTAAAATTCTCCAAGCCAGGCTTCAACAATATGTGACCATGAACTTCCAGATGTTCAAGCTGGATTTAGAAAAGACACAGGAACCAGAGATCAAATTGCCAACGTACGCTGGATCATCAAAAAAGCAACAGGGTTCCAGAAAAACATCTATTTCTGCTTTATTGACTATGCCAAAGCCTTTGACTGTGTGGATCACAATACACTGTGGAAAATTCTGAAAGAGATGGGAATACCAGACCACCTGACCTGGCTCTTGAGAAACCTATATGAAGATCAGGAAGCAACAGTTAGATCTGGACGTGGAACAACAGACTGGGTCCAAATAGGGAAAGGAGTACGTCAAGGCTGTATATTGTCACCCTGCTTATTTAACTTATATGCAGAGCACATCATGAGGAACACTGGGTTGGATGGAGCACAAGCTGGAATCAAGATTGCTGGGAGAAATATCAATAACCTCAGATATGCAGATGACACCACCCTTATGGCAGAAAGTGAAGAGGAACTAAAGAGCCTCTTGATGAAAGTGAAAGAGGAGAGTGAAAAATTTGGCTTAAAACTCAACATTCAGAAAACTAAGATCATGGCATCCGGTCCCATCACTTCATGGCAAATAGATGGAGAAACAGTGGCAGACTTTATTTTTTTGGGCTCCAAAATCACTGCAGATGGTGACTGCAGCCATGAAATTAAAAGATGCTTACTCCTTGGGAGAAAAGTTATGATCAACCTAGACAACATATTAAAAAGAAGAGATGTTACTTTGCCAACAAAGGTCCATCTAGTCCAGGCTATGGTTTTTCCAGTAGTCATGTATGGATGTGAGAGTTGGACTACAAAGAAAGCTGAGTGCTGAAGAATTGATGCTTTTGAACTGTGGTAATGGAAAAGACTCTTGAGAGTCCCTCTGACTGCAAGGAGATCTAACTAGTCAATCCTATAGAAATCATTCCTGAATACTCATTGGATGGACTGATGTTGAAGCTGAAACTCCAATACTTTGGCCATGTGATGCGAAGAGCCAACTCATTTGAAAAGACCCTGATGCTGGGAAATATTGAAGGCGGAAGGAGAAGGGGACGACAGAGGATGAGAGGTTGGATGGCATCACTGACTCAATGGACATGAGTTTGAATAAACTCCAGGAGTGAACTCCAGGAGTTGGTGATAGGCAGGCAGGCCTGGCGTGCTACAGTCCATGGGTTCACAGAGAGTTGGACATGACTGAGTGACTGAACTGAAGTGAACCTTCACAATAAAATCAGGAGGCAATGATTAATCTTTATTTTACAAATCATGAATCTAGAGGCTCAAAGAGGTTAAGGTCACTTGCTCCAGGTCCCCAAGTTTGAAACTGACAGAGCTTGAAATAAAACCCAGGTCTGCCTGGTAAAAAAGTCTGTGAAATTTTGGATATGTCCACTACCACAGTATTTAGGAGTCTTTAAAGGTTTTCCTATCTTCATGAAAGCCAGCAAACTAAGAGCATGAGGGTTTGGGGGAGTTGAAGGGTAAAGGTAGGTAAGAAATAAATTTTCACTAGTCCTATGAAAACTCTGATATTTCATAAAATATTTACATTCCTTAAATAAATATTCACATTCCTTAAATAAATATTTACATTCCTTAAATATAAACTGTAACCAAATAACAGTTTGCTGCCACATAGAAATCCTTTCGTTTGATAGTGATTTAAGGAAATGTGTGTGTGTGTGTGTGTTTAGCTGCTGTTGCATCTGACTCTTTGCCACCCGTTGGATTGCAGCCCACCATACTCCTCTGTCCATGGGATTTTCCAGGCAAGGATACTGGAATAGTTGCCATTTCCTCCTCCAGGAGATCTTCCTGATCCAGAGATCGAACTCATTTCCTGCACTGGCAGGTGGATTCTTTACCATTGAGCCACCTGGGAAGCCCTTTAAGGAAAGTATATAATATCAAAACCAAAATCTGTTATTTAATCTCACAATTATGGAGACTGTTCTGAAGAGAATGGTTTGTGCAAATAACTTTATAAGGGGATACAGTGAATGGCTACCCACTCCAGTATTCTTGGGGCTTCCCTAGTGGCTCAGATGGTAAAGAATCTGCCTGTAATGTGGGAGACTCGGGTTTGATCCCTGGGTCGGGAAGATCCCCTGGAAAAGGGAATAGCTATCCACTGCAGTATTCTTGCCTGGAGAATCCCACGGACAGAGGAGCCTAGTGGGCTACAGTCCATAGGGTCGCAAAGAGCTGGTTATGACTGTTCAAGTAACACTTTTCACTTCTTTCACACTGCAGTATGCCACATAATTCTTTTTATATCTTCAACAGTGCTGCCTTCTTTATACAAATGATATAAATATTTTAATAAAGGAGCTTTTAACTTATCAAGTGAACTGATTAATCTATACTTTTCTGCCTGTGTAAAATGACATGTTTAAAGCTTAGTAATGATACATAGCATCTTTCAATATTTCACTTTAATAATTGCTCTGTAATAACAAATCTGACTGCTGTTAACATGATCTGTCTCTTTTCCTGGCGATTTAATTAGATTACTAATTGGTGTTCTTCAGCACCTGACCTTTCTTACTTAATACTATTTAAGAATAATTCCTCTGACAATTCATCTAGTATTTTACTCTATTATGTCCATTTGGTGATGATCACATATTTGAAAAGGGGATCAAATTATTTTTATTAACTCAAGGTAGGAATAATTACTATTACTATTTCTGAGGAATAGTATATTGATTATAGTATCAACAGTCAGATTGTATAGTATATTACAACCACCATCACCACCACTAACATTTTACAGTATCTGAGGCTGACTGATGCCCTTTATATGTGCTAGGATGCCCCAAGAAAGTGGTGGAGCTATGATTTGAATCCATACAATTTTATTCAGGAATCTGAAAACTCCAATACTTTAGCCTCCTGATGCCAAGAGCAGACTCATTGGGAAAGACCCTGATACTGGGACAAAGATTAAAGGCAAAATAAGAAGAGGGCAGCAGAGGATGAGATGGTTAGATAGCATCACCGACTCAATGTCCATGAATCTGAGCAAACTCTAGGAGATACCCAAGGACAGGGAAGACTACTAGCAGGCTACAATCCATGGGGTCACAAAGAGTTGGACCAGTAAACAACAACAAAAGCTCTCTTAACCAAAGTGACATCAGTTCATTCCAGTTTCTCAGTCATGTCCAACTCTTTGCAACCCCATGGAGTGTAGCACGCCAGGATTTCCTGTGCATCACCAACTCCCAGAGCCTTTTCCAAACTCATGTCCATCGAGTTGGTGATGCCATCCAACCGTCTCATCCTCTGTCATCCCCTGTTCCTCCCGCCTTCGATCTTTCCCAGCACCAGGGTCTTTTCCAATGAGTCAGTTGTTCACATCAGATGGCCAAAGTATTGGAGCTTCAGCTTCAGCATCAGTCCTTCCAATGAATATTCAGGACTGATTTCCTTTAGGATGGACTGGTTGGATCTTCTTGGAGTCTAAGGGACCCTAAGAGTCTTCTCCAACACCACAGTTCAAAAGCATCAATTCTTTGGCGCTCAGCTTTCTTTATAGTCCAACTCTCATATCTATACTTGATGATTGGAAAAACCATAGCTTTGACTAGATGTACCTTTTTGGTAAAGTAATGTCTCTGCTTTTTAATATGCTGCCTAGGTTGGTCATAGCTTTTCTTCCAAAGAGCAAGCATCTTTTAATTTCATGGATGAAGTCACTATCTACAGTGATTTTGGAGCCCCCCAAAATAAAGACTGTCACTGTTTCCATTGTTTCTCCATCTATTTACCATGAAATGATGGGACCGGGTATGATAATCTTAGTTTTCTGAATGTTAAGTTTTAAGCCAACTTTTTCACTCTCCTCTTTCACTTTCATTAAGAGACTCTAGTTCCTCTTCGTTTTATGCCATAAAGGTGGTATCATCTGCATATCTGAGGTTATTGATATTTCTCCCAGCAATCTTGATTCCAGCTTGTGCTTCATCCAGCTCGGTATTTCACATGATGTACTCTGCATGTAAGTTAAATAAGCAGTATGACAGTATACAGCCTTGACGTGCAGTCCTTTCCCAATTTAAAACCAGTCTGTTGTTATATGTCCAGTTCTAACTGTTGTTTCTTGACCTGCACACAAATTTCTAAGGAGGGAGGTAAGGTGGTCTGGTATTCCTGTCTCTTTAAGAAGTTTCCAGTTTGTTGTGATCCACACAGTCAAAGTTTTGGCGTAGTCAATAAAGCAAAAGTAGATGTTTTTCTGGAACTCTCTTGCCTTTTCAATGATCCAGTGAATGTTGGCAATTTGAGCTCTGGTTCCTCTGCCTTTTCTAAAACCAGTTTGAACATGTGGAAGTTCATGGTTCACATGCTGTTGAAATCTGACTTGGAGAATTTTGAGGATTACTTTGCTAGCACGTGAGATGAGTGCAGTTGTGCAGTAGTTTGAACATTCTTTGACATTGCCTTTCTTTGGGATTGGAATGAAAACTGACCTTTTCCAGTCCTGTGGCCACTGCTGAGTTTTCCAGATTTGCTGGCACATTGAGTGCAGCACTTTCACAGCATCATCTTTGAGGATTTGAAATAGTTCAACTGGAATTCCATCACCTCCACTAGCTTTGTTTGTAGTGATGCTTCCTAAGGCCCACTTGACTTCACATTGCAGGGTGTCTGGCTCTAGGTGAATGATCACACCAGCATGATTATCTGGGTCATGAAGACCTTTTTGTATAGTTCTTCTGTATATTTTTGCCACATTTTCTTAATATCTTCTGCTTCTGTTAGGTCCATACCATTTCTGTCCTTTATTGAGCCCATCTTTGCATGAAATGTTCCCTTGGTATCTCTAATTTTCTTAAAGAGATCTCTAGCCTTTCCCATTCTATTGTTTTCCTCTATTTCTTTGCATTGATCACTGAGGAAGGCTTTCTTATCTCTCCTTGCTGTTCTTTGGAACTCTGCATTCAAATGGGTATTTCTTTCCTTTTCTCCTTTGACTTTAGCTTCTCTTCTTTTCTGAGCTATTTGTAAGGCCTCCTCAGACAACCATTTTTCCTTTTTGCATGTCTTTTCCTTGGGGCTGGTCTTGATCACTGCCTCCTGTACAATGTCAGGAACCTCTGTCCATAGTTCTTCAGACAGTCTATCAGATCTAACCCTTTGAATCTATTTGTCACTTGCACTGTATAATCGTAAGGGATTTGATTTAGGTCATACCTGAATGGTCTAGTAGTTTTCCCTACTTTCTTCAATTTAAGTCTGAATTTGGCAATAAGGAGTTCATGATCTGAGCCACAGTCAGCTCCTTGTCTTGTTTTTGCTGACTGTATAGAGCTTCTCCATAGAGCTGTATAGAGCTTTAACACTAAAAGTGACCTTTTGATACTGTAATTACTTCTCATGTTCATTTTTTTCTCATTTGACCTGAGTTCTGCTAACCACCTTTTCTCTTACACCAACCCTAATGGTTACATCTCCAAAGGCAAAGCTTAAAACCTAAATTTTTAGGGTTCTGACTTTTAATTACGAGAGTGAAAGTCCTTACCACTCTCTTTCCTTGCCTGACACTTCTACTCATAAGCTTATCAGTTTCATTACTCCTTTTCCCCTTCCCTTATTTGAATAATATTTATTCTTCAAGTTAACTGATAACATTCAGGCATTTAATCTTAGTTCAAAAATCATCAAGTTCTCATATGGCAAATCTTGATCCCACCCCCTGTAAATTGGAATAATACTTTCAAAAAAACCCTATAATCCATACAAATATAATGATCAGGGAAAGATCTAGAATTTTTAATTTTTTAAAGCAATCTAGATACATAAACAGAATTCTGAGTTTAAGTGTGCTGGGACTTGTGACTAAATCTAATCTAATCTGCACTTGGTTATTGCAGCAGCCATGTGCTTTTTATATTATTATCAGTAAGTTTAGGAAGCATTTGGCACATGGTTAGTGGAAGCTGGAATTTTTTTAAATAATGGGTAGATATTTAAATTGTCAAGTATACTCTAAGATAGTATTGGCTTATAAAACTGACACATCTCAACTCCTCCCATTGATCTGTTAACACATTAAATAATCATGTATCACTATTTTTAGTAAAATGTTTAGCACATAAAATGAAGAATATACCACCAAACAGAATAAATATTAAGCTAACAGGTCTAAAGTAGTGGAAAGAAAAACTTCTTCTGTAGTCTTAGGTAACAGGTTGAGTTCCACTTTACTTTCATCCTTTAACAACAACAAAAAAAGAATGTTAACCCATTCTTATTTTATACTTGGAGAAAAAGACCAAATTCTGTAAGAGAATCCACACCTGTCAACAACTCTTCTAGCCCCTCCCATTTCTTTTGAAGCACCTCCCACCTCTACCTCATCTCAGTGACTCATTGTAGAAAGTATCTTAGAGAACAGGAATATAGAGAAAATACTAGAAGATCCTCAAGTTTCAAAATAATAAACGAGCAGTTGTTGGAAACCTGTTAGGTGCTAAGCATATTACATGCATTTCTTTAATCTTCACAGTGAATCTGTCACAGAAAAACCATTGCTTTTATGGAAGAGATGAGATAGCAAACTTAGATGTTTTAAGTAATTTTTGTCCAAAGGCACAGAAGAGCAAAAGGGTAGTAGGATTTCAGCTGAGTGAGTCCGATTCCAAAACTCTGTCTTCTCCCCTGGACAGGGCTGCCTCCAGGCAGCCCCCCAGGACTCCTGGGCCAGGAAGCCTAAAAACTCTTGAGTTTCCTACCTCCAAAAAAAAACAGCTCAAAGGCCTTCAAAGCAGACTCACCATAACAAGATCCATATTTAGAAGAATGTATCAAGTTGAACATTTATTACTATTCTAGTAGTTTACATTTTAATAAAAACCTCTGGACTTTCTTGTACATTGCAAAAGAGAAGACTGTTTCCAGATGAAGTAACTTAGCAATTAAAAATGGTTGCAAGGGGTCTTCTCCATCGTTTTCCTATGTGGATACAAAGAATGTGCTTCTAAAAAGCTGAGCAACTCAGCATGCTATCAAATGGTTGTGAGTAACCAGGCAACATCATCATTGTTGATTTGCAGTGTTTTCTCTTAAATGATTTCTTCTAGGCAGTAATAGACTGAAGTGCATTGGATGCTCTATTGTCAATTATCTGAATGGGGTTGGATTTGTAATTTTTTATTTTCTAGAAAAGTAAAGCTCTTATATTCTGCCTTGTTTGGTTTTACCTAAAAGTTATTTTTATATGGTAAGGGAGCAGTATCTCCTGGGAACTCTGGGCCAGAAACGTGCCATCACTTCTTTCTGCTTCTTGAATCATCTATGACCTCAGTGTAACGGGACCTCAAAAGAATTTAATAAGTTCCTGATATCAGGTAGTTTCAATAAATTACTAATATATCCTCTTAATGTCTTGTACTTTAAAGTATTGTTACTAAAATATTTTTTCTTAAATTTACTAGTGCCTAATACATCTCTCTATTTAAGCTTCTATTTTATTTGATTGTTTCAAAACTAAAAGATCAAACTTCTCTTATAATTTAGGGATAATTCAATATTCCTACATATCAACCAATTGCCCAGTTATTTAAACTCAAGTCCTTATAGGATTTGTCACAGTCTCTCTTTCTATTGTCTGAAATGATTTTCATTCTTTAGCATACTATGCTGGCTTGCCTAGGTTGCTCATCAACATGGGAACACATTTGCTTCAAACACAGACCATAGACCCTACTCAACCCCAGGCCGTCACTGCCTTTGTTCATGTGGAACACTGGCTACTTATTTCAACCTCTTGCTTTCTATCTCATTTGTTGCTATTTAACTGCTAAATTGTATCCAATTCTTTTGGGACTCCGGATTTTAGCCTGCCCAGGCTCCTCTGTCCAAGAGATTTTTCAGGCAAGAATATGGAGTGGTTTGCCATTTGCTTCTCCAGGATTTTCCCAACCCAGGGATTGAACCCATGTCTTCTGCATTGGCAAGTGGATTCTTTACTGCTGAGCAACCAAGGAAGCCCTAGCTAGTTTTTAATCCTCTACTTTCTATTACCACTCCATATTTGACAAATTTTCTGAATAGCCTCAGGTTAAAAGCTTTTTGAAGTTATTTTTTTAAATAGAAAAAATAAATGTCCAGTAGTGCATCTTTTGGAGAAGGAAATGGCAACCCACTCCAGTGTTCTTGCCTGGAGAATCCCAGGGACGGGGGAGCCTGGTGGACTGCCGTCTATGGGGTCGCCCAGAGTCGGACACAACTGAAGCGACTTAGCAGCAGCAGCAGCAGCAGTGCATCTTTACCACTATTTCCTTTAATTCTATCAAAGACCCCTCATGAGGATATCATTTCTGCTAAGAGAATTTGCATTTCTTTGTCTCAGTCATTATTTGGTTCTTGGAAACTTCTATAACTTTGCTCACACTTTTACCTCTAAGCTTTCTGTAACGATAGGTGCGTCTCCCTGAAGACTGCTTTGTTTAAAAGCTACTACAACAATTCTAGAGTTGAATCAATTTGAAACTTAAAAAAAACAAATGCTTTCTGGAATCTGCAATGATTTCATCATTCCCAAGATTTTACTTCAATCATATTCAATGAGTGACTTGGACAAATGTCTTTGGAACCATTATGCATGAAACCATCATTCCCTCTGGCTGTGGAGAACCACAGAAAGTAACTCTGTTGAAATAATAGTCATTTTAAAAAAGAAAAAGGAAACTATTTGAGATTCATTCTCTTCGCTTGAAATTTTGAGCAAAGATAAAAAGTGAGACATCAGTGACATTGAAACTGCCCACTTCAGCTATAGCTAAGTGGCCCTTAGAAGCTTATATGGTTTAAAAACTATTTCATTCAGAGAATATTGATTACACCTTTGTATATATTTGCGCTAGGGAAAAGCAAAAGAAAAAAGACAACCATGCACTTAAGAACCAAATACACTCGGGCTTGAATCCCAACTCTACCACTTTCTAACTGTTTGAAGAGGCACGTTACTTAGCTTCCCTGAAATTTAAGATCCTATATGTTAAAATGGAAACAAAAATGCCCACATTTCAGGGGATAAGAAGAAGTAAAATTAATAAATACAAAGCATCCACATGCTCCGTCACTTCAGTGGTGTCCGACTCTGCGACCCAATGGACCAGGCTCCTCTGTTCACGGGATTCTCCAGGCAAGAATAGTTGAGTGGGTTACTGTTTCCTGCTCCAGGGCATTTTCCTGACCCAGGGATCAAACCCTCATCTCTTGAGTTTCCTGCACTGGCTGGTGGATTCTTTACCACTAGTGCCACCTAGAAAGGTCGTCTAGCACTGAATAATTAGTAGATGTTTTCACAGATGATTCTTCTCTGGCTTGGTCCACAATGCTAAATAGAAGCTTTTCAAAGAAAAGACTACATCAGTTTGGTATTTTGACATTTTAGATTACAGTTTATATATGTAATGGACTCTCTGTCCATCAGTTGAGTTAGTGTTTTAAACTTTTCAATATCATTAATATTTGTGTAGATATTTTAGAAATAGCAAATGTTAACAAGACCAAACACTGGTTTCCTAAACAATAATGCAGGTTCTTTTTTTTTCTGAAGCCCTAAGCAAATTTTATATATGCTGCAGTAAAAATAGTATGTGAACCACACTTTAAAGACTGTTCACTTCACAGTGGTTTGGCCATTTACAAAAGTATTGGGTTCTAAAAGAAACTAAATAAGTTCATTTGTGTTTTTTGGTAAGATTCTATGGAAAACCTTGAATGAACCTTTTGGCCAACTGAATATAATGAAAAAGATAAACTCAAAGGACTGGTGGTAATGGACAAGTCAGTTCTAGATTTTCTCTAGCAAGAGAAGGACCCTCCCCTCCCTGACTCCAAACTCCCACTATCGTCCTTCTATTAAGAGAAAAACTCCCAGATGAGCCAAATTTCAGAATACAGGTCTGCAAATATGGCAATCTCCAAAACTCCAAAAATCTCCATTTATACACAGACATTGAGTTGAGTAATTTTCTAGACAATTCCTTATGCTGCAGTCACTACAGCATATGAGCTACCAAAAACATTCTCAAAACAAAAAAACATTTATTTTTTTCCTCTGAAGCAATTCCTAATGAACCAGAGATAATACATTAGAGTTTACACAAAGGCAAATTCAATGAGAAAGGTATAAAATAGGAATTAGAACTCTGACCTAAAGTGTAAACTGATTTATTAGCATCCTGGAGAAGGAAATGGCAACCCATTCCAGTATCCTTGCCTGGAAAATCCAATGGACAGAGGAGCCTGGCGGGATACAGAATACGGCGTGGCAAAGAAGCTGACATGACTGAGCATGCA
Organism: Moschus berezovskii; assembly: GCF_049115385.1. Lineage (NCBI taxonomy): Eukaryota > Metazoa > Chordata > Mammalia > Artiodactyla > Moschidae > Moschus > Moschus berezovskii. The sequence continues at coordinate 41,784,256 of NC_142475.1, forward strand.
TCTGATCTGATTAGCATCTTAGAGTCAGTCTTCCCATTGTTAAGTGAGGAAAAACTGATCCATTCTGTTTGCTACAAGAAGTCATTGTAAGGATAAAATGGAAGGTGTTATCACCTCCAGGTGATCACACAAAAGAAGGAAATACCATCTTCGTACTATACTTTCTAAACATTTAATGTTGTAAATATGCCAACATGGAATGCACCACTACTATTTATAATAAACTATCTTATACAGTTTTTTATATATATATATGTATATGAGAAATTATTGCTTTCCATGTGCAGGCTTATTTATTTTGCGACTTATGTAAGGCCATAAAAGAAAATCCTCACATGACTAGATCAATTCTTTTTATCAACGGTGTAACTGTTGAAATAAATTTACCATTAACCTAAGATGCAGAAAAGTTTCCTAAAGTGTATGTAAATAATCCTCAGGTTTTTACTGTTTGGAGTTTTCTGCATTTCACATTAGGAAAGGTCAAATTTATATAGTCATATAGACCAAATTATACTTACGAGAATTGACCTAGGGCATGGTGGATACAAACATATGTAAAATAAATCTGGAGAGGGAAAGTTAGTGAAAGTATGCATAGTCCCAGAAAAGGAAGATTAGAAAGGCTAGACTGGAGCCAAGAATGAAAAATGTACTATTGGAACCTACCATGAATTTTCAAGACAATACTTATGCATACCCATGAAATGTTTATTTAATAAATCATTCATTAATGAGCAAACAGATTGATGAGATTTGGCACATTGCTTCTTTGGACTGTATTAGCGGCAGAAAAAAAAATGGTTTCTGAGTCATAGCCAAGTTTTTTTCTTCTTTGCCTGGATGCAAGTACTACAAAGGGTCCCTTGATCTGGGCAAAGTGAGAGTTTTAAGCAGGGGATGCCATGATCACATCTGCAAGTTTGGGATGCTATGTGGAGGATGGGATGGAGGAGGAGGAGTTTGGTTGTTTAAAGAAAAAAAAAAAAGGGACACTGGAACATTCATTGTACTTTCATCTGTTACCATTGAGAAGAAATCATGAATGAAGGAAGAATAGTGATTCCACTGGAAAGAAAAGGAATGTCAAAAAGTCCAAGATTGAGGTGAGAGGAAAGATAATGAGCTCAGTTTTGGACATGAACTAGAGGAGACCTGATTAGTAAAAATGTAAGTTTCTGAAACTAGATCCTAGAAGAGAAATCTGAGTTAAAAATCATCTGGAAGAAGTAATAGTTAATACTTATGAGTAGTCAACAGGCTTCCCCGGGGGCGCTAGTGGTAAAGAACCCACCTACCAATGCAGGAGACTTAAGAGATGCAGGTTCGATCCCTGTGTTAGGAAGATCCCCTGGAGGAGGGCATGGCAACCCATTCCAGTATTCTGCCTGGAGAATGGAGAGAGGAGCCTGGCAGGCTGCAGTCCATGGGTCGCAGAGAGTCTGACATAACTGGGCAACTAACAGAGAATACATGAGGGGCCATGACTGAACCCAGGACACTCTCATGCAGCACATACCAAAGCAGAGGACACTGTGAGCAGTCCATTCTGCAGGGTGAAGTACTTTAACTCTGAAATTGTTTAGAATTGCCAGTGTGTGGTAAAAATAGTAATTAAGCAGGCTAACCTCTAGTCAGTTTTACTACTGTTTTTAAATTCCCATATGAATGCTGCCTCTTCGTTGCCTGAACTGGGGTGGAACATTCCCACTGTGCCCTCCCCAGATAAGAAAAAAACAGTGAAGAAGACTCAGCAAGAGCAGTCCATGAAGTATAAGATCCGGAGAGAATGGTGTGTGAGAAGCCTCATGAAAGAGACATTTCAAAAAGAAGGGAAAGGTGAACTTGCTACAAGTCACTAGTTGGTCTAGTCAAATGAGAACCAAGAATTGGCCATGATGTTTGATAAAGAATGGGTCCTTAGGGTCTCTGACCAGAACTTCTTTTGTGGAGTGGTGCAGGCAACACTCGCTAGATGTGGATATAAGAGAAAATGAAGATGAAGAAATGGAGAAGTCACGTATGGACAATTCTCTGAGGAGTTATGCTATAAAAAGGATCAGGGAAATGGGGGAGCATGCAGAGTTTGGTGTAGCACCATAGGAAGGTTTTATAAGTAGAATGATGTAGATAGACAATGTGGGTATGAGATAGGAGTGGGCTAGTGGTGAGGAGAAACTCAATGCACAAGAGAGTGAGGTGGTGACAAGTGTCAGATGATGGATCTTACAAATTCCAGATGGGTGTGGATTTCTGAAGCAAGTGGGGATGGGGATGGGAGTCAAAGATCATTGAAGTCAATGAAAGTTAGATTAGGACTTATAGACCCTGGAGGCTCTCAGGATCATGACAAGAGTTGGCAAGAAGAATTGGGGGGAATAGGAAGTTACACAGGAGAGAAAAGAGGGGCCAGAGAAAAGAGAATGAGGTAAAACAGGGACTAGAAAAGTGGGCCAGGGAGCAGAACCCATTTTATTTTAAGTTATAAAATTCCTGTTGTCCTTTTGGTGATACGCAAAGACAGAAACCATTTTTGTTGAGTGAAGATTTGACCAGCAATCCTAGCTAACTATGAGCCAAGACCCTGACTTTTTTCCTTGTAGATATTAGTGTTATGGAGGCCATATAAGCATTAAAATTATATCAACAAAAAATGAAAACATTTTTCATTGCAGAACATAAACAGTTCCCTATTAAATTCTTGGATGAAGTTTTATGGCAATGCTGTCACACCATATTTTTCATCATCTTTCTAATGCTGTGCACACAGCAGAGGAATTTTAGGATTTGGGTACAGGTGAGGAAAATATCTCAAAAATGTAGGATGACTTGAGCCATTAAGTTCACTGTCATGACTAAGTAGATGAAGTAATTCATGATCATAACTAATGTAAAAGGTGACATATATGCTGGAACTGCATTACTGTAAGCATCTTACGATTAACAAACCAAAAAAAGTCTGCAAAAATTTAAAGATATCCCTATTCTAAAATATTTGATAGTGGCAAACAGTCAGGAAAAGTGAACTATATAATGTGTGGACAATTCACAAATGATGACCAGAATTCAAATACATAAAGGGGCAAAATAAACGAAAAGTCATAAATACAGTCATCTTAAGAAAATAAAAGGTATGTCAGGGAAGGAAGTGGAGGAATCTAGTGGTAAAAAAAAGCAAATGAATAATGAAAAGTAATTTATTTCTCTTTAATTTCACAAACTATAAATAAAAATATTTTAAGCCAAATGCAGAATTCCCTTTTGAGGATTTTTAACAATGATATTTTTAAGGATGTAGGAAGGATAATCATATGTGTGACCCAATAAAGTAAGTAATATGGAAATGAATTTCATCTTTTATATGACTAATATTTTCTTTTTCTATATATTGTCACCTTGCTTATTTAACTTATATGCAGAGTACATCATGAGGAACGCTGGGCTGGAAGAAGCACAAGCTGGAATCAAGATTGCTGGGAGAAATATCAATAACCTCAGATATGCAGATGACACTACCCTTATGGCAGAAAGTGAAGAGGAACTCAAAAGCCTCTTGATGAAAGTAAAAGAGGAGAGTGAAAAGGTTGGCTTGAAGCTCAACATTCAGAAAACAAAGATCATGGCATCTGGTCCCATCACTTCATGGGAAATAGATGGAAAAACAGTGGAAACAGTGTCAGACTTTGTTTTTTGGGGCTCCAAAATCACTGCAGATGCTGATGGCAGCCATGAAATTAAAAGACGCTTGCTCCTTGGAAGGAAAGTTATGACCAACCTTGATAGTATATTAAAAAGCAGAGACATTACTTTGCCAACCAAGGTCCGTCTAGTCAAGGCAATGGTTTTTCCCGTGGTCATGTATGGATGTGAGAGTTGGACTGTGAAGAAGGCTGATCACTGAAGAATCGATGCTTTTGAACTGTGGTGTTGGAGAAGACTCTTGAGAGTCCCTTATACTGCAAGGAGATCCAACCAGTCCATTCTAAAGGAGATCAACCCTGGATGTTCATTGGAGGGACTGATGCTAAAGCTGAAACTGCAATACTTTGGCCACCTCATGCGACGAGTTGACTCACTGGAAAAGACTCTGATGCTGGGAAAGGTTGGGGGCGGGAGGAGAAGGGGACGACGGAGAATGAGATGGCTGGATGGCATCACCGACTCTGTGGACATGAGTTTGAGTGAACTCCGGGAGTTGGTGATGGACAGGGAGGCCTGGCGTGCTGTGATTCATGGGGTCGCGGAGAGTCGGACACGACTGAGCGACTGAACTGAACTGACTGATACACTATACATTTTTTAACCTGTATTACCCTAAATACTCTAGAACTTTCTAGAGTAAAGAAAATTGACTTATATCAACAGATACTATATCACCCTAAATACTCAAAAGGCAACAGATACTATATCACCCAAAATACTCTAGAACTTTCTAGAGTAAAGAAAATTGACCTCTAATTTATAGTTCTGTGCCTGCTCTTTGCAGCTACCCTATGGATTGTGGAGAAGTGTCTCTTTAGAGTCACAAAATTGGATGTAAGAGGGCAAGGTCAAATGGAATCAATTTTCATTTGTTCCAGTTCTTCCTTCCCCTACCCCTATGAAGGGGTTTCAGGGTATTTATGGATTGGTGTTGGGACATTTTGTTTTCCTTCCTTCTGCCAAATGCACAGTGGCAATTCTGTCTGGCTAAAAGTCTTATAAACGGGGACCAAAGAATTTCTCCTGGTTATTGATCTCCAACAAAATGTCTCACCTCCCATTAATGTCGTATTTCATACTGTGTACAGTTCACCTCGTGTACAGTTCACCTCATGACCTAGTCCTGGATTGGTTTTCATTCATGCCTTCAATGAGTCTTTACTAAATACTATGTGCAATGCTGAAGTACAACAGCACAGTTTATAGATATTTTAATTTAATCAATCTTAGTTCAGTTCAGTCGCTCAGTCGTGTCCGACTCTTTGCGACCCCATGAATCACAGCATCCCAGGCCTCCCTGCCCATCACCAACTCCTGGAGTTCACTCAAACTCATGTCCATCGAGTCGGTGATGCCATCCAGCCATCTCATTCTCTGTCATCCCCTTCTCCCCCTGCCCCCAATCCCTCCCAGCATCAGAGTCTTTTCCAGTGAGTCAACTCGTCGCATGAGGTGGCCAAAGTATTGCAGTTTCAGCTTTAGCATCAGTCCTTCCAATGAACACCTGGGACTGATCTCCTTTAGAATGGACTGGTTGGATCTCCTTGCAGTCCAAGGGACTCTCAAGAGTCTTCTCCAGCACCACAGTTCAAAAGCGTCAATTCTTCAGCGATCAGCTTTCTTCACAGTCCAACTCTCACATCCATACATGACCACTGGAAAAACCATAGCCTTGACTAGATGGACCTTGGTTGGCAAAGTAATGTCTCTGCTTTTTAATATGCTATCTAGGTTGGTCATAACTTTCCTTCCAAGGAGTAAGCGTCTTTTATTTCATGGCTGCAATCAGCATCCACAGTGATTTCAGATACAAAAGCGTCCTGGACTTATATTGTTCCACCTTTCATAAAAGAGTTCCTCAAAGGCTTTCCTGTGGCTCAGTGGTAAAGAATCTGCCTGCCAATAGAGGAAACTCAGGCTTGATCCCTGGTCCAGGAAGATCCCACATGCCTCAGAGCAAAGAAGCCCATGCACCATAATTACTGAGCCTGTGTGCTACTACTGAACAACTACTGAAGCCTGCATGTTCTAGAGCCCAAGGTCCGCAACAAGAGAAGCCACCACAAGGAGAGATCCGCATGCTACATACTAGAGAGTACCTTCCCTCGCTGCAACTAGAGAAAAGCCCTCAGAGCCTTGAAGACCCAGCACAGCCAAAGCTAAAAATAAAATTAATAAATAAAATTAGAGTTCCTCAATGCTTATTTAGGATAAGTAATATTAATAGACTAATACAAGTATAATCTGTAAATGTGATAAATAAAACAGCCCCTAACATGCTTTTATTAAACTACATATTTATGTCACTTAAAAATCATGATGAAAAATGACTGTTTTTTTCTAGTTTAAACAAACAAAAAACAACTTTGAACATATTATTTCTTCTTTGCACTGGTTGTTTAAAGCATTATGTTTGAAAGGTGGAGGGCTGGGCCTCACTGATACAGCCCCTGCTTTTTCACCCCTTTGCCCCAGGCCACACTTGGGAACTTAAGTGGAATCTTTGACTCTTTCATTGCTTGTATTTAGTCGATAAGTTTGCTCTGTGGATTTGGTTTCAATGTTCTTTTCTATTTGCCCACAATTCCCTCAGTAATAATACATAATAAAACACACAATAATAATACATAGTCTCCTAATGTATCCACCACAATGACTGACCTTGGACCAGCTTCTGCCTCCAGATTCTCTTAACATTACCCATCTGACACAGGACTGCCACATCACACTTCTAAACCACCTCTGCAGTGATATCATTCTTAGCTCAAAAGCTTCGATGCCTTATTTTCTGCCTCATCACATCTAAACTTCTTTGCTCAGCTTCCAAAGCCTTCATTGTCTCAACTATCTACTTAATTTTTGTCACTTTCTCCTAAATGGTCACTATTAGGCACTCTGTTTAGTTTCTCGCATCTCAACACAGTCCTGCCAATTTTCTTTCATGCCTAGGTCTGAACCACATCATCTCCCCTCTCAGCCTTAAGCGCTATGCCTACATAAATTACCAGGCAAATAAACAGATGTAGAGACAGACAAATATAACTATATTTCACTTTCCCAATCCTATTCATTCTTCCTGTCCTAATATTCCTAATATGACTATTCATAATATTCATAACAAACCACACAGATCCATGGCTCCTTTGAACAGTTCTGAACTTGAAGAAGTTCCTCCCATGATGGTTTACCTTACTTACTGTGTCAAATACACGGGTTCTGTCTTCTGGGCAGCTTCTATACTCCTTGAGGGCAGGGAATTTTTACTCTTCTGTCTATCAACACCCCAGGCCAAATGCTACACCCAGACCTGCTGTCCAGTGGATTCCTCTCAAGGAGGTTCTATAATCAATAATGGCAACAAGGAAGAAGAATCTTTTTCTCCATTCTGATTCTGATTCCAATTAATTCATCAAGCGTTTGTTACACTTGCTGAGGGGCAAGTATTTGGGCTCCTCTCTCTCAAAGGGAAAAGAGTATAAAATCCTACAGAGAGAAGCTAAAGAGGGGAAAAAGTTCTTTGAGACATATGCCACTTTTTATGAGCAATGTTTCTTCCTTTCCTTCTCTCTTACGACTGTTACAATATTATAGAAATGAGTTCGCCTCTGCTGTTTTCCTTTCTCTAGTCTCTTCTTGCGACTGGCTTGTGAATATGTAAGTCCTTGTATTTAAACCTTTGAAGTTCAAGCACATTCTTGCCTGAAACAAAAGCTCTAGAGAATGAAATAAGAGTATACAATTATTGCAAAAAATAGCAATAAAATCACCTCGCCCCACTTCCCTTGAGAACAATGGTCCAGGAAGATCTGGCTGGGTACTGAGACAGACTGTTAACTTGACTTTTAATTTTATGAATTATGATCATTTGGACAAGAAAATATCTTTAAAGGGTCAATGTCATTTCTGTAAATGGGAAGAAGGCTGAGTGTGAAAAGACTGCTTTGAATCAAGCTTAAGGAAAAAAAAAAAGAAAACTTATGAGCAGATATCAACAGTTCGTTCTCCAATTCTCTTTGTTTTTGTTCCTTTAAGAGGAATTTTTTTTAAGTGAGGAAATTGCAGTTAAAAATTATTTTATAGCCTTTAAAATGAAAACATTTGCCTATTAAGCTCTAACGACCTACAATATTCTATCTGTAAAGCATCATTTGGCCCCCTGCTGTTTCATTTAACTTTAGCTGAACCTTTTTTTATTGCTTCCTAATCTACCCTAATTTGCCTAAACCCCTTATTTGCCATTTCTCAAACTGTTTGTTTACATCTCACTGGAAATGTGTAAGAATAACAAAGTGCTTTAAGGACTAGAAATAATGATAGATTTAGGCATGCAATTTTTCTTCACAGTATAAAAGACATCCAAATTCACACACATTCACTGAGCGCACACTAGGTGCCAAGGGCCATAGGTGGCAAGGAGATAGTAAGATGAAAACAACCTCTGGTGCCTTCAAGGAGCTTGAATCTGGAAGAGGAGACAAAATAGAAACAACCCCACGTTGCGGGAAGTGACCTGCTGGCTGTAGGAGCCAGGTATGTTTGACACAAGAGGACACAGAACAATTAACTCTGGGAGAATGAAGCGTTAAGCAACACATGTCTCATTCTATATTATGTCATTTTTTTTTTCTGTTCTGCAGAAATGTTTTATAGACAAATGGTAAGAAAAAGACAATAATCAGTCTTTAAAATCTTCCCTTCAGCCTGCATACCAAGCAGGGAAAGGTGAGGGGAGGGATAAATTAGGAGATTGGAACTGACATATACACACTACTATATATAAAATAGAGGATTTCCCTAGTGGCTCAGTGATCAAGAATTTGCCTGCCAATGTAGGAGACACGGGTTCAATCCCTGGTACAGGAAGATCCCACATGCCACAGAGCAGCTAAGCCTGTGTGCCACAAATATTGAGCCGTGCTCGAGAGTTTGGGAACCACAACTCCTGAAGCCCACGCACCCTGCAGCCTGTGCCGCACAGCAAGAGAAGCCACTACACTGACAAGCCTGTGCCCGCAACTAGAGGGCAGCCCACTTGCCACAACTAGAGAAAGCCCATGCAGCAACACTGCCAACCAAGGTCCGTCTGGTCAAGGCTGTGGTTTCTCCCGCGGTCATGTATGGATGTGAGAGTTGGACTGTGAAGAAAGCTGAGTGCAGAAGAATTGACGCTTTTGAACTGTGGTGCTGGAGAAGACTCTTGAGAGTCCCTTGGACTGCAAGCAGATCCAACCAGTCCATTCTAAAGGAGACCAGTCCTGGGTGTTCATTTGAAGAACTGATGTTGAAGCTGAAACTCCAATACTTTGGCCACCTGATGCAAAGAGCTGACTCATTTGAAAAGCCCCTGACGTTGGGAAAGATTGAGGGCAGGAGGAGAAGGGTACGACAGAGGATGAGATGGTTGGATGGCATCACCGACTCAATGGACATGGGTTTGGGTGGACTCCTGGAGTTGGTGATGGACAGGGAGGCCTGGTGTGCTGTGGTTCATGGGGTCACGAAGAGTTGGACACGACTGAGCGACTGAACTGAAATGATACAGCAATTAGAGAAAGCCCATGCAGCAATGAAGACCCAGCACAGCCATCAGTTCAGTTCAGTTCAGTCGCTCAGTCGTGTCCGACTCTTTGCGACCCCATGAATCACAGCACGCCAGGCCTCCCTGTCCATCACCAACTCCTGGAGTTCACTCAAACTCATGTCCATCGAGTCGGTGATGCCATCCAGCCATCTCATCCTCTGTTGTCCCCGTCTCCTCCCACCCCCAATCCCTCCCAGCATCAGACTCTTTGCCAGTGAGTCAACTTGTCTCATGAGGTGGCCAAATTATAAATAAATAAATAATGTAAATGTTTAAAAATAAATAAGATAGGTAACTAATAAGAAGCTACTTACTGTATACTACAGGGAAGTCTACTCTGTAATGACCTATATGGGAATAGAATCTTAAAAAGAGTGGATATATGTATATGCATAACTGAGTCATTTGCTGCACAGCAGAAACTAATCCAACATTGTAAATCAACTATACTCCAATAAAAATTTAAAAATAAATAGAAACTTCCCTTCAAACCTATGTAAACGGCAGAATATGATAAAGTGCAATGATGATGAATTGGGGATCAGACACTTGGGTTGAACTATGGAGTAGCCTTGTAACCCTGAATAAGTCCTGAAACTACCGAGTGACTTGTTTCTTCAGCTGTAAAATGGTGGGCGGGACACACATGAGTTTTAAGGACCCCTTTGGCTTTCCCATGATCTGAACATCTGCACTTACTTTTGTCAACTCACAAGGACTTGCTGCAAGGCTGAGGAGAAGACCTCATAAGTTTGGACAATGATTCACCTTTACCTAAATACGTTATTTGTGTGCTGATATTTACAACCCTCTCTTTTCACATTTCCTTTCACACTGTTAGCCCTGTGGTCCTTTATATTCACAGAATACAATTCTTTTCCAAGTAGATTCACATTCACTATCTCAAGCACTCTAATTCCACACACTCACCATATTCCAAAGAATCTTTCCTCTCTCTATAGCTAAGACATACATCTTATAAGCTTCTTGCTCACTCTTATTTCAAATTACTCTGGGTCTAACGCTATGCTTTTTTTCTTTCCTTTCTTTTAAGAGGAACCAGATTCATCATTTTCTAGCTCCTGTCTACCCTCTTTTCTCAGTTACCCATTTTTTGAAATCACTGAAGTGGATTTGTTTTGACCGAGTGCTTAAAGCCTCAAGGAGCAGAAGCGCAAAGGTGACTCTGTACACTACTTCTGTCAAGTTGATTTAGGAAAACTCTGGTTTCCTAAGATGATTTCTTTAAAAATATGATGTCCCTGGAAGCTCTTAAGTTAGTGGCTTGTACTGGGGAAAAGGAAGTCCATCTATGCAGTCAAGATGCCTGAGCAGCACCCATCCTACATAGTGAGTGGGGTCAGACTAGTGGAGTGGAGTTTCAGAGAGAGCTACAAACACAACAGCACCAGAGAGTGGCTCCATTTTGAGAAATACAATTTTTAAGTAGAACCCAAAGTATGTGTCACTAGCTTTCCTTCAGGGTTGTTAGACCTTAGCATTTCTGATTGGGGAATATTAATAATCTGGTAGAAGTTATGGACCACTTTCCTACAAAAATGCACATATGGATAACTCCATGGGGAATTACGAGGAGGCACGGAATTCCCAGGCCCATGGATCCCAGGTTAATAAGCTGTGCACAGATAACTCAGATAAGCTCTTTTGTGGGTGCTATGTAGCTCTTAGAAAAGTAATCTCTGTTCCCTTTTATTGCATTAATGTACCCGGAAACTAAGGTTTGGTCATCTAATTGAGACAGTCATAACTTTTTAGTTTCTTTTTTTTTTTTTTTTGGTTTTTAGTAATGAGGGCTTCCTTGGTGGCTCAGTAGTAAAGAATCTGCCTGGAATGTGGGAGACCCAGGTTCAGTCCCTGGGTTGGGAAGATTCCCCGGAGAAGGGAATGGCAGCCCACTCTAGTATTCTTGCCTGGAGAATTCCAAAGACAGAGGAGCCCAGTGAGCTACTGTTCATGGGGTCGCAAAGAACTGGACATGGCTGACTAACACATACAAAGACAATGTTTATCAGAGATTATCATATTAAGTGAAGTCAGAGAAAGACAAATATCATATGATGTCACTTACATGTGAAATCTAAAAAAAATGATACAAGTGAACTTATTTACAAAACAGAACTAGACTCACAGACCAATAAAACAAATTAATGGTTACTAAAGAAGGAAAGGGGGAGGGGGATGAATTAAAAGTTTCCGATTAGCAGATCCAAATTACTATATATATAAGACAGATAAACAACAAGATCCTATTGTACAGCTGTATTCAATATCATGTAATAATCTATAATGGGAAAATATCTGGAAAAGTATATATGTGTGTGTTTAGTCACTCAGTCACGTCTGACTCTTTGCAACCCCATGGACTGTAGCCTGCCAGGCTCCTCTGTCCATGGGATTCTCCAGGCAAGAATACTGAAGATTGCTGCCATCTCCTTCTCCAATATATGTGTATAGATAGATAGATACTTTTTTAAGAGTGTTACTGAAGAATAATACAAGTAAAGAACAACTGTATGTTCCCAATAAAAATCTTTGAAAAGAATACTAATTCAAATAGACACTGAACCCCAGATGAACTGAATGAAGTCTGCAGCACATTTGAACAGTCAGTGGGCACTGGCTCATGCCACCTATTTCCCAGTGATGTGGTCACTTACTGTGTGTGAATAGGATCAAGAAAAGGGCGGGGGAGGGGGGGGCAATGCCAAACCACACAGACATGTTTACATAAATACAAATTAGCTGATCACTGAGGTAAAAACAAAACAGAACTCTTCAAAAGAAAAACTGAATCCATTTTTCTACTACAGAAAGTCTAAAAGGAATTCAATGAATTTTTAGACTAAAATAATCAAATGTTTTAGAATCATTGGCTTACATATTGGCAAGAGGCGTTACTACAGTAGCCTGGAAGTGTAATGGATCTCTCCAAACACTTAACTAAATTCTTATGTAGAATATAGTTGACTAAGTATAGAATGAATAACAATAACCCAGAGGTTACCCAGAGCATGTAGGTTAATCAGAAGACTAACCAATGTTTCTGTATTATGGGTAATAAATAGGAATATCTGAGCTCTGGATGAATAATATTTTCAAAAAGGCATTAAAATAATAGTATGCAAAGCAGCTTCATAAAATTTAATATGTATTCTACAAAAAATGGTGAAATTTTTTTATTTGAAAACTAAACTGATGAAGAAGGAAAGATAAAAGGATTCAACTTGGTTTTCAAATAAAGTTGATTTTCCAGACATCCTTTTTAATTCTCCAATTCAACCACACATCATTAAATACCTAAGTATGAAAACTCTGAAGTATGCTGATATTTTTGGCTTACTAACTCTTGTGATGTTCCTTTTTTTTCCTCCAATAAACTTGTAAATATTCTCAGTCAAAACAGAAAGATCTGTCATAAGACTACAGAGGGGAAAAAATGCTTTAGAAAAGTTTGGTAAAACCAAGAAATAGATTGAATACTTATAATACTCATTTCTAACTATCTTTATGAATCGAAGAAGCAAAGCAATGTTCTTTTTTCCCCGTCAATGTATCTGGAAGTCAAGACTTTTATTATAAAACACAAAAACACACACACAAAATACTTAGCAAGAAACACATTTTTAAAATTTTTACTGTTACCTACACATGATACTGGGGGCATTAAAGATCTTGAGAAAGGCCAAGGGGCAGTTCAAAAACTGAAACTTTCAAACACTATTACTGTATATAATCTTTTCTCATAGGCACCATCTTTGCCTTCAACACTCAGAATAATATTTTCTATTTGCAACTATATCAATGAAGCTTAGTTAGTTCTTGAGAAAACTAGTCAGATTGAAAGCCATCAAATAATTTTAAACAACAACATAAAAACATTTGTCTACATTTGTAAATTATACAACATATTAGAGAGAAAAACACATTAATTCAAATACTGTGTCATGAATTCATTCATTTCCCTACAATCCATATTGAACCTAAATGTACACCTCTTTGCTTTTGTCAGCTCATTCAAGTGAAAAAAGGGAGACAATGCTTAAAATATTAAAGAGTTTTGAGGATACATGCAATGTAAATATTTATGACTATTTTACCTAATATGGATAGAAGCAAATATACCATATTCTTTTCCTCCAAAGTATACTGTTTTCTACATTTGACTTAATCACCCAATGCTACTTACTATGAAAAATCAAAAACACAAGTTTATCAACCATTCTTACACTGAAACTCAACAAAGAAAAAGAATGCCTGTTCTTTATTAGACAATATGAAGTGAACTCAGAGTTCCCACTAAGGTTCATAGTGCACAGCTAACTAATTACAAGCCTAAAAGTTTCATGAGGTTCACCCCAGGTATCACAAGTTGAAATTCCAGGCCTCTGTGTCATTCTCTGAAACATCTGCAACAGAATTTAACATTCTTGATAAATGAGATAAGTGAAAGTATTTACTTAATTAGATTTTAAAGCATATTTATTAACCCTTACAACAAATACTAAATTGAAAAGTTTTACATCCAAAGCCAACACGGAAACATGCAATGGAACTTAATATTGACTTTCAAAATTGATGCCTTCAATACGGTTAACTTAATGCAACTTTCAACATACTTCTTAGGCTATTTGACTTAATTAATATAAGCCCAGACTAAAAAAAAAAAAAAAAAAAATTAACTCATAAAATTAAGCCTTTCCATCATTTTAAGGTAAGAGAGATATGTGCCTTCTTAACACTGATTTTCCCCTAGCTTTGTTCTTATATTCTACAGATTCTAAAATACAATACACAACTATGCATATCTGTGTATACATATACACAATCCAGTGCAGAAAAGCATCTGATTCTATGTTTATCCAGAGTAATCTCTTTTGGTTTCCATCCTGCCAAACCACTTCTGTTGTGTCCAGCAAGGCAATGACAACATACACCTTCTTGTTATTATTTATGTATGGAGGGCCAAACCAAATGTCTGGGTGGGTCTCCAAAGACCTAAAATAGGTAGGTTTTTTTTCATCCACAGGACCCAATTACATTTAAATAAACCAACTCCTAGTGAAAGATTGGCTCCAACAGAAAATACCAGGCAACCACAGACACTGAAATTAAATCACATTCCTAAGTCTAGAAGCCACCCAACATATTGTTAAAAATAGCCTTTATTTTATCTCCATATACATATACAGGCAAATAATGCACATTAGTAATGAGAAGAAATGGTCTATTTAATTCCAGACGGTGCATCCTTCACTACTACTTCCTAACCTGTGAAAGTTTTCCATCTCAGGCTAAGCATGTGAAAACAGAGGCCGCTCTAAGGATGCCTCTTGTCGCAGAGGCAGAAAAACAACTGTCATGACCTGCTTAGGCTTTAAATGGATGAGTTCTACTGGTTGGTCCTGGAGTGGCAGAGACTTGACAAATGTGGGAAAGTCCTCAGCTGTGAGATGGGGGCTGAGGTTGTGGGCTCCTGGTCAATTGAAAGGTTGCATTAAATGTAAATTATAGGACTCTTCCTTAGATATATACTCCTTTCAACCAGGTGGAAGGCAAACACTGTCATGCTCATTCGGAGATGGCCTGGTGAGGGCTTCCCAGCTGGGAGAGGAAGCTGGGCAGCCAGGAACAATTATAATCTCCATCTCTGAAGGACGGAAAGGAAGGAAGGAAATATTTTTATATAAAACCATATTAAATTTCCTTTTTAACATGCCTCTATGTATTTCTCCTTCCAATTTATATGAAAAAGTATTAGTTTTAAAACTACAGCAGAACTGGCAGTAAATATCACAGGAACAATTGTTCTTTTATTAAATATTTATTGAAATAAATTCCTGTGCTTTCTCATTTTTCTTCTCTGGTTCCAATATTTATTTACAGCTGATTATTAACATCTGCCAGTATAACCGTTTCATCCATACAGAAGCCGAAGGGTAAAAAAGTCGCACACACCCTTCTAACGTGACCTGTAGTTAGACAGAAAACAGTTTTCCCAGTCACTGCTTGGCTTCCTGTCTGTGACCTCTGAAAAGCATTGGAGGCCGGGGTTAATGGCCTTTCCAATCTCTGTGATAAGAATTCATTTTGTTCTATTACCAGCAGTTATCTGAGGAGCCTGCTGCATCACTTCAGCAGGGTTCAATCAATGAGGGGACCTAATGAAGTAACCAGCTGTAGCTCTATTTCCCTGGCCAGCTCTATCAGACAAATAAGAGCTATCAGTCACATCTTCAGGCTGATCCCAGACACAGCATCTTCACAGGCTGAACTCGTATGCATATGAACTAATGATACCCCTACCACTTTCGTGCAGTCGTCTCTTTTGATATAGCTTCCCTGACACTGAAAATGGAAGGGGATGAGTTCTGAGATGTTGTAGTAAGAGGTCAATAACGTAAGAAGAAAAGAACGGCGGGTTTGCAGAACAGTGGAAAGAGTTTACTCTAAGAGTTTAAAGTTAAAATTAGCATTACAAAGGAAACTTTCCATCAGCTACCCCTTGAATATTTCCACTTTAAGTTGGAAATTTTTAATCTTCCCAAAGGGAGAAGGATGAAAAATCATTATTTTCATTTTTATTGATATTAAAAGTCTAATATCAGGACTTGCATTTTGACTAAGCCTTCAGAATCAAAATACAATTATGCTGTACTTTTACTTTGGTCAAATATCAGTCAGTGTAACACCATAAGTTCATTTAGGCTATTTCATGTTGGCTGATATCAGTAAACCCAGACAGAGAAAACTGTATGCTACAGTAAAACTCTATTCTTAATTTTATATTTTTTAATGTTTAAATTATTAGTTTCATTTATCTCTAATTCAAAAGAGCAATTGTTTGTTAACAAGTGCTATTTTCACACATGTAGGTTTCAGAAAGGAAAAAAATCAAAGCCTTGCACCTATTAGTAGCCTTATAAATGTATTAGACGGTTATTAGGAGTCCTGTTCAAAACGAACCCCTTTATGGAAAGGGGTGCTGACGATGGCTCTACAGCTTTTAGACTATTTCTCTCAGGCAATCGCTGCTTCGCTTATAGGAAGCTATGAATAGGACATTCATATTTGCTGATATGCTGAAAGCTACAAGTACCTTAGTTTACTTTATTAGGTTATTCAAGATGAATTTCATGTAATACAATCTGTATTCTTTTAACTTGGCTGCTCTCTTTGTCAATTTGAAAGGAAAAAGAGCATGGTTTTTTGTTGTTACACTAAAGAGATGATTTCTGAGGGAAGTCATATCAGTTAAAAAGTACTTGCTAGCCTTGTGCTTAATAAACATGTTCACATAGACAAGAATATTTTATTCATAGGAGATGATTTTTCTTCAAGCAATATTACTATGACATAAAATACATGTTTATGTAAATTATTTATTTATGTGAATGTATTTATGTATTTTTTATTTGTGGAAATATTTATGTATATATTTACTGATTTAAAGTTAACTTTCAATATTACTAATACATTATGATATTATAATATTAGCAATAATACTAATTATTATGACATATATTATGACTAAGATACTATGTTGCAGTCCCAAAGACTATCTCCAAATGTCGTTCAGTTTTCATGGGTGTACAAAACTGCTTTCTTTCCAAATTGCAATCCCTGAGATACCTGAGTGATCTGGTTCTGATAACTACAATATCAGATAATTTTCTCATTTCAAACATTTGAGATGTAAATGATAGATAAAGGTGCAGTAGATAAGTGGCTTAATGTAACAGGAAACACAATTGTGATATCTAGGAAAACAAGGGAAGGGTGTGTGTGTTTTGTATGTGTGTGTGTGTGTCTGTGTGTGTGTGGGGGGGGGGGGGTTCCTGGAGTTTTAAGGATGTAAGTAAGGGTGAGAAGGACTGAACTATCTTTGCTGCACATGTAAACAGATAAGAATATGCCTAGCAGGCATTTTGGGAACATCTGTCAATTTTTTATAGAACATACTGATTGTGGGCTATTGATTGCATTTAAACAAAGTTGTTGCAAAAAAAAAAAAAAATCAGCTAACAATTCGTGTAGAAAGGCCAATCAATATTTAAATGACTCACTTTATTGATTTAAAATTAACTTTCAATTAAGAGATCCATAGGACTCTTAACTGCGACACTTATCCATTCAAGAGAAAATAAAGGTACATTTATCGATACACTTAAACAGCAGTGGCTGGTTTCCTATCGATTCAGTCATTTGCGCTGGGATTCGTTAGCGTCATCAGCCTTTAACTCGCTTACTAGGTCTTCGCGGTGTACAACACTGCAAGATGTAGGAATGCGCAAAACAACACAAAGAAAGGATAGAAATTTAAACAGAATTTAAAGATATAGGAAAAAGGTAAGTCAATCTTACACTTCCTTTTAAAATTGTTTTCTTTTAGTATGATGGAAGCAAGACTGTGTAGATGATGGGGGTGACTATCAGAAACAGAAGCCTTTTTTAAGGGGCTATTTTTTCAAAGCCAGGGCTTTCAATGTGACACATTTTGTGTTGTGCAACTGTGTAAACGAAATCTTTGAACAATTGACTAATAAAAGCTTTATTGGCTTCTATTGACTCACAAGATCACGAACTTGCATATCTGGTTATATTATAATCAATGGCAGCTAAGAAAACAATTTATAGAATTTTTCAAAAGACAATAATTGCATTTCCCATTGGAAATACTGTCTATGTGTGTTTAAAGCCATATTTATTCAACAGTATTGCAAATAAATCACACTAGACTGTGCTGCAGCTTTTGGATATTTTGCCAGTTATTATATTGGATCATTTTTGTCAGGGTTTTCATGAAAATAAAACTGATATAAAAATCAAACTGTAATATAGAAAATGGACAAATACATTTAAAATGCATAGATCAAAACATTTATCCATGGATCTTAAAACTAGAATTATCCATCTAATTTCTTTTGTATTTTTATTACCTCTGAAGGGGAATTCTGGATACAGAAGAGGGCACTGATTGTAAATCCTTTACTGCAGTTTCTAATATTATATCAGAAAAACAAAACTGAATGAACTCCACAGGGAATGGCATCTTAACAGAGCTGAATCTTCAATAACCTTGATTGTAATGTGTGTGGCAGTGTTACTCTTTTTTCAGGAATTCAAAACGATAGGTGTTCTTTTTTGGTTTCGAAGATACTACATTGCCTACAGTCCATTGATCTCTTTCTCACCTTCTTCACTGTGCAAAACTATCTGTACCAGAAAGAAGCTGTCTCGAACAGAACCCCCAACTTATTCACTGACAGATAATTCCTGGTAAGAAAGATAGAACAGCCAATCTAACTCCACTTGTACAGAACCAAATTTTAATTACGTTTACACCTGTCATTCATCTTCATTCTTTGATAATATCCACTATGCTTACAAAAGATGTTTACAGTCATTTCAAAGACCAGCCCGTAGTTCTTTCTCTGGGTACCAAGTCTAGAGTAGTTATACTTCACCAATTCTGTCTTTAGATTTGCTCTGAACTTGTAGGAAATATTGGGTATGGATAAAAATGAAGTAGAGATGCAAAAGCTCAAAGACAAAAACAAAACAAATCCCTCCTCAAATAGTTTAACCACATAATACCAGTGTAGCATAATTTGTCACATATTATACAGTTACACTTAATAAAAAGTGCATGATATCATTATTCCAACTAGAAATCAGATGGTGATACTAATTAAGTGATAGCAGGTGGTAGAGGGGGTCCATCAAGATCCTCTCTGATCTGCAGAGAGAGATGTGTGCTTCTCTGTCTAAACACCCAGGAGTAGTAACAATTGGCTTAAGCACTATTCAGTCCCAAGGTGCCCTGAATAGGGGATTCGCTTTGATTTAACACTTCCTTATCACAACAAAGAGGTGAAAAAGGCATCTGTATGGATTGGCTTGCAAGGGGGGGAAAAAAAAAAAGGTTTGTCTTTAACCTCAGTATGGAAACTGTCTTTAAGAACTCTGAGGGTACTTGGAAATGACCCTCGAAACAGATATTTTAAGATTCAAATCATAAGTCCATGTAACAAAAATTATTAAAAGTTCAGTTCTTTCCAACTCTTGAAAGCTACAAACTGCCAATTATAGTTTGATAAAGGAAGTCTAGAACTAACCCAAATCTCTCTTTGGTGGATATAACTGAAATGTCTGCTCCATTCTATAAAATAAATTATCACCTCAGCCAGCTGTACATCTCCTAAAAATGGCTTGCTAAGATTTTTTTTTTTCTTTTTGTCACTAATCCTATTTTCTCTATAACCAAGAATCACAGAATATACCATTCTTACAGTAGGCACTGGGGGATATGGACTATTTCCGTGAAAATAACACTGATTCCGTGAAAATAACACTGATTCCACTAGTTCACTGGTCATACCTCAGGAATTCCATAGGGCCATGTCATTCTTCCCCTACATTCACTTGTTATCATCTTAATGACCTAAGACATTAAATGGTGTGGAGCTAGGAATCTTGTCTTTCGGACGATCACACTACGTGTTATTTGAATGGGATGTTGTAATTTAACAGTGATAGAAAAGATCTGCTTGAAGATGATGAGCCGTGCTGGGTAAATCATGAGAGAGCGCAGACAACATATGCCTAAAAGGCAAACCAAGTGGTTCCTATAAATGATGGAAAATGAGTGTTATCTAATTTCTGAAATTCTCTTATCCAGCTTGATCTGCCTCTGTGCTGCTTGTTTCAGGATCATTATTGTGTTTTTTTACAATAGATCAAAGACATGGTTGATAAGATATTCTAGATAAATTTGTTACATTTTCAGTTATCTTACAATATATGAAACCTCACAGCATGCTTAGTTTATTTAAACCTTTTCTTTCCCCCTAAAGGCTTACTGACACCATCATTTCAGAAAGGTTTCATATCACTTTACCCAAATCATGGCTAAGACGGACACAAATAATTACAGGAATTAGTGCTACAGGGTGTAAAATTGTTCTCTTGTAGTAGAGGTGCATTCATTTCATTCTGGAATTCCCTGCTGAGAAATGATGTGTGCAAACTATCTAAGGACACTGTAATCCTCTGATTTCTTTTTTTTTTTTTTTTGAAGAGTAAAGTTGCATGTAATCTTTGACTAGAGAAAAAAAGTGTTAGCGACGTTCCAGAGGACAAATGTCAAGTATCCTCTGCTGAACTCAAATAATAATTCTAGTTTAATAGAAAAAAAAAAGCCAGAAATTTAGGAAAATCACTTATTTCTACCTTCATGAAGGTTAACTTAATAGACTTAACAGTATCAAAAACAGAATGGCTATTTATCTTCAGTGACTACTGAAATAGATAGTCTTTCATGATTGAGTTCCTTTAGACATTTTCATGTATATATCCTTTACAACATCCTCATTTTCCATATTATAACCGAAGTGAATGTCCCTTAAAAAAGTCAGTAACTACCATCTGTAAAATATGGGAAATAAACATGGTCATGTGCCACATGCCATTTGACTAACTGTGAGAAATGGAACAATGTTAAGTTACATCACCTAACAGGTTACAGGCGGGATTTTGAACTTCTTGTTCAAGAACAGAAAATCAGGGGCATCAGACCCCAGGCCCCCTTTTTGTACCCTGGCATACCACTGATTAGTTCAGCCATAGTCGACCAGAAATCCTTAATCTTCTCTTTTTAATATTGAAGAGGTAACCCCCTTTTACCTGCGTGCGGAGCCTGCCTTTTCATCAAAGCTCGGGAGATTCCAGCCACAAAAATCAATGTATGCATGTTCAGAGCAGTTTTCAGGGTTTTGTAAGACAAATCTCTCAAATGGGGGCGAGTTTCATGCTATTGAGCTGGGCTTCGATCCGACCAAGGGAGCGAACAGCACACCAGCAGCTCACTTTCCTGGGCTCCAGCAGCAGGGCGGGGTGGGGGACCAGTCTGCACCAAGAACACAGCTGTGGAATTTCTCCCTGACCTCTCACCTCCCCTAATCCGACTTTAAACCTGGCAGTGGACTGGTTAAATAAATAAATATTTAAAGGTAACCCCAAATCAACAAACATAATTAATTTCTCTTTTCCATGTTAATAAACGATACTTAGAGAAGTTTTTCGGCTGCTAGAGTGCTTCTGCAAAGACAGGGCCAATTTCTGGAGACTCAGGTTTCCTTTTTAAAGACATATGTTTGAAAAAGTCAAGGAAAATGTTCATTTTTTTTTTTTCCTTTGCTGCAGGAAATGGATTTGTCTATTGAGTAAAGAAGGGCAATTTGTTTTAAATGGAAGTATTTCTTTCCTAGTATTTATGTTACTCACTAAAAGCATTGATTCCTTAATAGTTGAGGCCTCCTATCTTTCCAAAAATATTCAACAGATATATTTTAGCTATACTGTAGTTATTCGAGTTTCTCTCTTATCAGAAATCTGAAAGTTATGAAATAGGTATTGCCATATATCGTTTTTGAATTATAAATTAAAATGATTCCTTTAAATCTGGGGCATTGTGTTACACTAAACTCTCAGGGTAAAACTTTTGACTGTATTACCTATGTTGCTTCTATTAGTTTCATAACTTCCCAAATTACCTGATGTTAAATCAATCATGACTTTACACAGCTACAGCCTTCCTTTCATGAAATAATATTTTATCCTGGCATGAATAAGGCATTTGAATATTTTCTAATATTTTGGAAACATCAAAGGGAAACCATCTCAGATTCTTCATTTCATTCTGAGATGAGTATTTTTTCAGACATTAAAAAAAAAGAAACTACTGGGTTTAGTACAAAAATTCTGAATCTGAAATGATGATCAAATATTACAATAGAACTATTTCTGAATTAGGTGTAAATCGATTTTGCATAATGATAATGTGGATGTGAAATATACACTGTTCTTTACTTCATACAAATGGCTTACTATATTTTCATTGGTAGGTTGTCAAATGAGTTTTTTAAATGAAATGAAATGTAATGAGGCAAAGATGATTCTAATGATTTGGGATATAGATTTATAGGAGTCTTGTTTATTTTTTATATTGAGTACAGATTCTGAATTTTCAGCATATTTTAAATTTATCATTTCCTAAACTAAAAAAAGAAAAATAAGTATACAATCATTAGAGCTTTTTTATAATTTCTTAGCAGCAACCCAGCTGAGGAGAGAGATACTCTGAGCATTTTCATAATATTACTTACTCTGTTATCATCCCTTACTCTTAAGAAGTCACCTCTGGACCATGATTCACACTTTCTTTAAAAAAAAAGTCTTATTTGGGGCCCAGCTAGAAATAATATAAATAACTTTTCAAAGTATAGTTACCTTAGTTGTACAACTTCTTATTATTGTATAAGGATAAATATTAAAGCCCTGGCTAGATTACTTAAAAAATTTAATACTAATTTTCAAACATGAAATGAATTGTTTAATATACCATGTGATCCTTCCCACTCCACTCCACTGCTTGAGTATACACACACACACACACACACACACACACACACACACACACACGCATGGCACATGCATATTGTTTCATCTTCTTCCAAAAGAAAAAGTCTGAATTTTTGTTTTAGTACCTCATAGAGGAATCTCCCTTGTTCATAAATATTTTAAAGTAATTTGTGCCTTTACAGTTAAATGGATATTGCTAACTTTTAATCAACAGCTCAAGTGTGCCAGCAGGGATTAGTAAAAAAAAAAAAAAAAGAGTGCTATCATAGAAAGTAATCACACTTTTTGGTCTCAGAGTCACTGAAAGGATGCAAAAGCCTTGTTTGGCCCTGCCCTGGGGTCTGGGACCTCAAATCTAAATAAGTACCAGTAGACACAAAAGTTTTCTCATTATTTTCTCATACCTATAAAAGGTATTTACCTCCCAATGTGAATGTACTAATAGGTTTGTAGGGAATGTAGTTTCATTCTTACATTTCTTTTGAAAACATTATTTTTACTCTCAAGAAATAAATACCTCTCTGAAAGTGGCTGTCCCTATGGTATAAAAATAATTCTGAAGCCTAAAGCTGATAATCTTGAATTCAACATACTGTGAGAGACCTCTGTGTACACACAGTGATGAACTCTATGACCACTGGGTTTAATCCCAAACTTGGTAAAGTCATGTTTTCTAACTCAAAGGTGCATTTCATACTATATCATATAGAGGATGCCCCAGTTAAGCCATACTTCTTTACTGGCAGAACTTCAAATGTCATCTTGAGTTTCACAAAACACACTTTCTTTTCCAAGGTAATTAGCTAAGGCAGAGTGTGTGTGGCAATTAAAAACCACTTGCTTGCAGAAGCTTGTAGGCATTATGTAATTTTTTTATGCTACAAGTACATATGTGTATTCTTGCCTCTAGCTTAAATACAGTTAGTGTTGTAGCTGGTTGCACAGGAATTGTCTCAAGAACATTAAAGCAAGCCAAACACGATTGTATTCCAACGAAAATTGCTCTCTTTATACCGTGTATTGAAACTTGATAACTGTTGGTTATAAAATTCCTTTGATTTTCTGTAGGTAATAAAATACTTTGGCAATTACTATTGACAGTTCTGGATAATCTTGAAGGCTGCCTTGCCTGCAGAAGATGAGTGTTACAAATCACTCCACTGAAAGAGGGAAGAACAGCAGCAGGCAGCAGACAGGTTTCAATTTCACAATGCTGATTATCTCATTCTCGATTCTATGCATGCCTAAATCTGAGAATCCCTCAAGCAGCTATATGGACTTCTACTTTTAAAATGCCTATTACGCTTTCATACTTTCTCCTGCTTCCTGAAGAGTGCCATTTCGCCAAGCTTAAATAGCAGAAAATTGCACTGCTTTTCCTCTGCCCATCTCCTCAATCTCTATTAACCTGAACAAGAACAAAGGAGTATGATGGTCCGGCTCTAGGTAGAGAAATAGGTTGGAAGTTGTTTTTCATTTACAGCCACGCATATTTTTGCTTCATCAATTCATTCTCAACAATAACCGGCTTTTAATGCCTCAGCAAATGACGACCTGTGCAATATTTTTCCCCCCAGTATATAAACGTGTCAGTCCTTGTTCCATCAGTGTGAGTACACGCACATGCAGGCTTCCACACACACCGACATTTTATTATGTGCCACAACCCCAAATGAAAGTGCGTGGTTATTAGGACAGGTCTTGATTTAAATAGAAGTGATGAAAATAAAGCTTGGCCCAAAATGGAATTCTTTCTATTTTGGTTCGAAGGGAACAATAGGCTGAGAGCAGAAAAGAAGAGCTTTGAAGCACCTGGTTCTAATGCTTGCAGTAGGCCTTTATTAGATGTCATAAACAGAATGATGCATTCCTCGATGAAGGACTTACAGCCCACAGAAGTGGAGGTAAAATGGAGGACAAAGAGTCCTGTTAAAACAATATGGTTAAATGGTCCCTTTCAATCAAACACTGTTTATTAAAGGCAGAAATCTTAATAACCTTATGGAGATGTGCTCAGTCTTCTAATTTTATACACGACTGCCCTTCCTTTTCCAAGCTAAACCTTTCCGTTGGATTTGAACCCTGAATGACATCTTGCAGGGGGATCACCGGAAGTCAGCTCGCTAATTGACAAACATGCTGTGAGAGAAAGGAGACATCTTTGTATTTTTATTTTGTTCAAGGAAAGTTAGAAGGCTCAGGGACCCCTCTCCGGAGTCAGTGGAGTTAGAAATTCCTGTGAGCTGCCCAGCCAGAGGACCACAAAGGTAATTTCGGCCATCGGAAACTGTTTTAAAATCAGGTCTGTTTTGCATTTAAAAAGATAAAAGAATGTTTTCTAAAATGACAATTGCTGGTTGGCCATCGATTCAGAGCTTTAATCTCATAGCCGGCTCAAATTTCCCATTATGTCTCACCGAGGCTTAGAAGGCTCGAGAGGCCGAACTATGGCCTCCGACAAAAGTGGAGGGGGGCTGAAGCATTAAGAAACACAGCTGTTGCTCGCAAACTGCAAATGTTAGAATAACTCACTGCTTGTTTTTTCCTTGCTGCTAATAAAAACTTAAAGTGTTTTGCATGCTTTCTATAAACAGTGCACTTAAGTTTTATAATCGAGTACATCTTATTAAGCGTGAAGTCTGCTGATACTTAAATTATTCATAACGTGGTCCAGACTGATTAAGATTGGCTTGTTAAGGAGCACAAGAAGCAATTAAACTGACAAGGCAGTGCGGCCTTGATGTATACATTTATTATCACAAGAATACCCAAAGTGAATGCCCTTATTAAGCAATGAATTTCACCTCACTGGCCTTCCACCAGGGCTGCCAGGGGCAGGGAGAGGAGGAACAACATGTCAAAAGCTAACTCTGAGGAAATGCCTATCTTCAAGTGAAACCGATTTTGTAATGAACCTTTCAGTTGGCTCCTGAGGTAATAAATCCTGACTGGTGCATTAATTACTTGATAACATCCCATCAAAATGCAAATGCTGCACTTGAGCCATAGGAATGGCTCACTGGCTGGTAACTCTTCAGGGTGGACATAAATTGTCTGTTTTCTCTTATCAAACAGGGCGTTTATTTCCATCTTGCTGGGGTGAATGTCACTCCTGCCCCCCTCAGCCCCTCTGTGGCCTGACACCATCATTTGCGGAGGACTGTCAACATCCTAATGGTGCGACTCTTTTACTTGGTACCTTTCTGGAGAAGCTGCCCCTCCCCCCAGCCCCTTGGACCCTCCCTGCCACACACACACATACACTCTCTCTCTCTGTCTGAAGGAATCCAAGGTGTCAAGGACAAACAGCATCAGCGTTACAAAGCATAACCTCCACCTCTGCAACACGCTAATCTGTCTCTTATTTTTTCTCTTTGAGCTAACACACCAAACCAGGAATTTCATTTCCTGCAATGATCGTGCGAAAACTAGATGAACCCTGGATGTCCAGAAGCAGTGGGTCTGCTTAGGAAGCTCCCAGACAAGGCCAGGGCTTCCCAGGTGGCACAATGGTTAAGAATCCACCTGCCAGTGCAGGAGACGTGGGTTCTATCCCTAGGTTGGGAAGACATCCTGGAGGAGAAAATGGCAACCTGATCCAGTATTCTTGCCTGGAAAATTCCATGGACAGAGGAGCCTAGCGGACTACAGTCCACGGGATTACAAAGATTGAGCGACTGAACACACAGCACACACCGAGCAAGACCAGAAAATGTTTCTTGCCCCGACTCGCACCACGAGAACGAAGCATTTCTAGGTGGTGTTTTCATATTTCCCCCAAATAATCAATACTTCATTAAAGAAACAGAAATGCTCCACTCTAGGCCTAAGAGATAGAGAAATAAGAGCGACGAGTCAAAACCAGGCTTAATAAACACTTGACAATGTGTGAGAGAGGATCCTGTTCCTGAGTGTTCTCTTAGCCTAGCGAAACAGATTTATTTAGTTATGGAAACTGTTTCCACAATGAATGTTAATGAGGATTTGTGTTTTCTATTGGCTCCTTCGAAATTCTCGTCTCCATCAATAGGTCTGACGCTCCCACCTGGGTCAACATGCCTCCCAGTACTGTTTATTTGTCTCGAAGGCTCGGTGAAAATCCTTAATTCAGGTTACTAGGCAACCCTACAGGTGAGAAAATATAATGTTTGGCTGACTCCATTTTTGAATGCACACAGTGGCCTAATGCCTTCAAAATAGACTGCAAAGCATGTGCTGATCATTCTCGGCTACATTCTCTAAAGGCGAGGTCAGAAGAAAATTAATTGATGCTGAAAATAATGACAGGAGGAGAGGCACCACTGAGACTTGGTGTGACTGGCATGTGATAATGTTAGCAAGAATCTCAGCATGTGACTGGACAGTGTGATGAAAAATATACCCTGTGCGAGGGAAAAACAAGTTACAAAACTTAATTAGTTTTTGACACTTCTTCATAAGTTATTATCTTTTCATTTGGAACATTGCCTTGGGACATCAATACACAAGAAGAAATGAAACATTCTTATTGTAAATATGAAAGAAAGATGACTTTATACTGGGCCTCTCCTCTTTACATGTCCTTTTGAATAAACAAAATATCCTCTGCAGGCGAAAGGATATCTGAGGGTAGATGATGCAAATGTTTCTGCTCTGAGCTTGACACCGTCTGAGTCGATGTATGATTCCATTACGATGGATTATGCAATTTTGATGTGAAAAAAAGAAGGTGGCATCCGAATTAAATGTGGTCAAAATAAGGCTCTTAGATGGGAAGTCGTCAAATTATATCCCTGCTTGTAATAATGCTTCCTGTACAGCAAATGTATTTTTAATTCCTTTCCACTAAGGTTTATACCTAGAAGTAATTCACACTGATTACTAAATAACCCTTGTGAGTTGCTTTGTCTTTTGAATTTTAAAAAACACACTTGCCGTGAGCAATGAATTTCATAAACCAGCAGCTCTCATGCTTGATGAATCATTCTTATTTTATGCAGTGCTGTGTGATAGAGAACAGAGATAAAATATTCTATCCACAAGCTATTCGGTACAATTTATCATCAGCGGCTCACTAGCCCAGTGATAATACCTGGCTTGCAGATTGTAATGATCAGATTCTGTTTTTATTTCAAACAGGAGCAATTCCGAATACCAGAGTTTTTAATTTACATACATTAGTGAGGTTCAAATGTGGCAATAGCTACAAGCAAATTCACTTGCAAACTGAATGCTCGCCTTGCATAATGGGTTCCCTTTAGCAATTACTCACCAGTGAAGTACCAAGATAAAAATGAAAACAAAGAGAAAAAGGAAAATCATGATACGTACACCATCGTGTGGACTAGGATAATTACTGAACCACAGTGAAGGTCACGTTTATATCTGTTTTAGTAATGATTTCATGTACCCTTCTTCTGTATTGAATTCCTAATGCAATCTTCTTTCCATTTTATGGCACTGTCGTCTCTTTTATCTGTAAGTTTTTTAAAGCTTCAATGCTAGCTTCCTGTCATTCAAAATGACAACGCCGTTATTAATAGAGATTATTACTGATGATATTTTAAATGATAAAATATGGAAACATTTTCTAAACACAGTAATCACACACGCACATGTGCACATACAACTCCACAAATATACCAAGCCAACATTTAGTAAAACCAACAGGCTTATAATAAAATACCTCTTATAGTTACATCACTTTTACACTGACCACAATATTGAGCTTGAATTCCCAGCAGCATCATTACTAGACATTTTCTGCCACCTTTCTAAATCTGAAAAGCTTCCTACATTTAGTGAAGATTAGGTAATGCTACACCCAATCAATAGCAGCTATCAATTCCATACCTTGTTCAGCAGAACAAGCTGATTAAAGTAAGTAAAAAGGCTGACTAAATATTGTTTAAGACTAGGTGATTCTTAAAACTAATCTGTAGTTTTGAGAAAATATACTCTTTGCAGAGAGAAACAAATGCTAAGATGACAATATATACAATGAAACTGGCACATCTGCTGTCTTTATCCCATACTATTATGGAAACCCCAGTACAGAGTCCCCAGTGTAGAATAGGAGCTTTATGTTTATTCGGCATTTCCACAGTCTGGATCTTTTATATGGTTATGTAAATGGAGTCTCATTTAAGGTTTATCAGCTGTTTTCTAAAAATGCCTGTTTGATTATCAGAGACCAATTCTAACGAAATCCTAACACTATTTCTGGGGAAAAAAAAAAGTCATTTCCAAATTCATGCATTAGGCCCAACAGAATCAGTGTTCAATTTCTCGACCTGAGTAAATTGTGTAAAAACCACTGACATACCTCCTAGGACAAGCCACATTCTGAAGACACAGAGGGATTGAACAGACAACAAAAACAGTTGGCCTGGTTAATCTCTTGGTGCTGCCCAAAAGGTGGAGACGCTGTGGTCAGAGTGGTTTCTGATTGCTGCCTCATATAACAGTCCTAGATTTGGCCACTTTAAATGAGAGGAGCTCAATCTTTTTTTCCCCACTGTTATCAAGATGCAGACACACATTGTCTATACATGGAAAATACTAGCTTTTATTAGAATCACTCAGTGAACCAGTGCAAGGAGTTGTATGAAGATGGGTAGGAAGAGAAATCAGAAAATGGGGGGAAAAATCCCCACTCTATATTTATAATGCTTTACAGTGCGGTGAAACAGTCTGTTCTTTCCCTTCCTAGTTACGGAAACATTATCAGTAGGAGTGGCAGTAACTCTTCTTTGAAAAGTTACATCGGACACTTTAGGTTTGCAGACCTACCCAGGGTTCTGGTTTTGAAAGTCTCCAGGGTAGTGTGGTTAGACAATTACAGTTGGCGCTCATTCTTCCAGGCAGCACTCAGCCACTGAAGGATGAAGGTATATTTGTTTAACCAGTGCTGCTGCTCATCCTTGTCAGCCCAAAGCCCAGCTGAAGGCATGGGGGTCGTGGGAATTCAGAATGCAAGACAAAGCTGGCCATACAGTTGAACAGCCCAAGGACTGGGCTTGATCTCTATCAGACGATACATCTATAATGAAGGATCAAAAATACAGATTTTATTGTTACACTAGAGAGTTTCCCCTAAAGTGAACTTCCTTGAAGTTATACTACAGTGTTGTTCAGTCGCTCAGTCATGTCCGACTCTTTGAGACCCCATGGGCTGTAACACACCCGGCTTCCCTGTCCTTCACCATCTCCTGGAGTTTTCTCAAACTCATGTCCATTGAGTCAGTGATGCCGTCTAGCCATCTCATACTCTGTCATCCCCTTCTCCTCCTGCCTTCAATTCTATAGTGAAAAAACCCCAATTTGTATTGAGTATGTATTAAGTTGTTTAGTCGCTGAGTTGTATCCGACTCTTTGCAACCCCATGGACTGTATCCCACCAGGCTCCTCTGTCCATGGGATTTCCCAGGCAAGAATACTGGAGCAGGTTGACACTTCCTACTCCAGGGGATCTTCCCAACCGAGGGATTGAACCCATGTCTCCTGTATCTGCTTCACTGGCAGGTGGATTCTTTACCACTGAACCACCCAGAAGCCCTGTATTAAGTATATTCACACACACACACACACACACATACACATATAGATCAACTATGTCTTCTCTATGGTTAAATGATGTAATTTCTATAAATATAACATGTATATAATATTCAACTATGTAACCTAAAGTGATGTAATTTCTATAAAATCTCTCTAGTTTTCAAAATCATTTTCAATATGTCCTGATAAAATCTTTCCTTGCAAGTCAATTGATACTCTTGCCTATCCCTACCTAACCTTTAAAATTTAGCCTTCCCTGACTTTGATAATTCCACAGCATTTCCAAATATCCTTGGTGTAAGTTAGCATTTATCTCCATCTTCAAGGAACAAAAACCCTAGAGGACCTTTCCCAACCCACCACTCAATTCTTTGAATCCCTCCTTTTCTAAAAGTTTCCATGCTGCTGCTGCTGCTGCTAAGTCGCTTCAGTTGTGTCCGACTCTGTGCAACCCCATAGACGGCAGCCGACCAGGCTCTGCTGTCCCTGGGATTCTCCAGGCAAGAACACTGGAGTGGGTTGCCATTTCCTTCTCCAATGTGTGAAAGTGAAAAGTGAAAGTGAAGTCGCTCAGTCATGTCTGACTAGTAGCGACCCCATGGACTGCAGTCCACCAGGCTCCTCTGTCCATGCGATTTTCTAGGCAGGAGTACTGGAGAGGCTTGCCATTGCCTTCTCCGAAAAGTTTCCATACTTGTGCTCAAATGGTCGGTTTTATCAGTTTTCACAGTAATACTTAGACTTAGCCCTTAGTGTGTACTCCATAAAAATTGAACAAAAGGCTTTAAAACTAACAAAACAAACAAAAGTTAGATAACCTGTGATGAATTTGAATGGCAGTAACCAGGGTGGAAGGGATGAACTGGAAGTCTGGAACTGTCACACACACACTACTACTGTATTTAAAACAGATAACCAA
Source organism: Moschus berezovskii (assembly GCF_049115385.1). NCBI lineage: Eukaryota > Metazoa > Chordata > Mammalia > Artiodactyla > Moschidae > Moschus > Moschus berezovskii. Next base: position 41,815,437 of record NC_142475.1, read on the forward strand.
CAAGGACCTACTGCTGTATAGTGCAGGGAGCTCTACTCAGTATTCTGTAATAACTTAGATGGGAAAGAATTTGAAAAAGAATAAATACATGCATCACTGAGTCACTTTGCTACACACCTGAAACTGACACAACACTGTCAATCAACTATACTCCAATATAAAATAAAAAGTGTTATAAGAAGAAAATGTCAATAATAAAAGCAGTTAAGGGGGTGGGATGATTTGGGAGAATGTCATTGAAACACGTATGTTGTCATATGTGAAATGAATCACTAGTTCAGGGTCAATGCATGTTACAGGATGCTCGAGGCTGGCATGTGGGGATGACCCAGAGGGAGGATAAAGGGAGGAGAGAGGTGGGAGGGGGGTTCAGGAGGGGGAACTTATGTAAACCCAGGGCAAATTCATGTCAATGTATGGCAAAACCAACCAATATAATATTGTAAAATAATTTGCCTCCAATAAAAAATAAATTAATTACAAAAAAATAAATAAATAAAAGCAGTTAATATTTATTTTTTTAAAAAAGGCAGTAACCAGTCCTTATTTAAATATTTGAATTAGGACCTCCCTAGTGCTCCAGTGGTTAACCACTCCGTGCTTCCAATGAAGGAAGCACGGGATTCCTGGATGGGGAACTAAGCTCCCACATGCTGCATGGTGTGGCCAAAAAATAAAAAGTATTAAAAAAAAAAACCGTTAAATTACTTTTGTTGTTAAGATTGCTGCTGCTGCTGCTAAGTCACTTCAGTCGTGTCCGACTCTGTATGACCCCATAGACGGAAGCCCACCAGGCTCCCCCGTCCCTGGGACTCTCCAGGCAAGAACACTGCAGTGGGTTGCCATTTCCTTCTCCAATGTGTGAAAGTGGAAAGTGAAAAGGGAAAGTGAAGTCGCTCAGTCATGTCCGACCCTTAGCGACCCCACGGACTGCAGCCTACCAGGCTCCTCCATCCATGGGATTTTCTAGGCAAGAGTACTGGATTAAGAAGGCCTAAAATTAACCATTTTTTCTGTGGGAGCTACTGCTACTTTTTTCTACATTGTCAACTGAAAGGAAAAGTGTACTTTGCAAACTCAGATTTTCACTGGTTTGTATGTAATGATTTGTTCTTCTACTATCAGGTGAGATTACAGTGGATGATGCACTCAACAGCTGGAATGCATCTTGAGTTCCAGTTTTCCTCAGAGTTGAAGGCACTGCTGATGTGACTGGAGATGGCGGTTGAGGAGAAGGCAACTCCGTACTTGGGTCTCTCCTCATAGGCTGACAGCTGGGCCGGTGACAGTAGGATGGTGAAAATGTCTGTGGAGATGGGCTTCAACTTGGGATAGCCTTGATTTATCCATTAAAAAGGAAGAATGACAGAACAGCAATTCTCTCCAGCTCTTTCCATTTTAAAAAGATTTGAAGAAATTTGGTAGGATTGCTTTTTTGTTTGTTTGTTTATTACCCAATCACATAAAATGTATTTCTAAAACACTCTCTTTAAGTAGAACTATGAATCTACATTTAATTCCGAGTGGATGGTTTTTGATACTTAGCTTACGCTAGAAATATGGTTCAAAAAAAACTGGAGAGTGTTAAGACTAATGAGAAAGAACAATCATGGTCTCTTATAAAAACATTTTTCCCATTTGATTTTATCATCTAGGGTGTAAGAGAGGAGTTTATTGATCTCATTGCTGCTCATGTGTTCTAAGGACCAAACTTTGTCATTTAACAACAGGGGTATACAGCACCATGCAGCAGGGGAAATCTGTGACCACATAGAAAGACTTCTCCAAAGTGAGAGCTGACTCATTGGAAAAGACCCTGATGCCGGGAAACGTTAAAGGCAGGAGGAGAAGGGAGCAGGAGAGGATGAGATGGTTAGATAGAATTACTGACTCAATGGACATGAATCTGAGCAAACTTTGGGAGATAGTGGAGGACAGAGGAGCCTGGCATACTGCAGGCCATTGGGTCAGAAAGAGTCAGACACGACTTAGCAACTAAACAACAACAACATTTTCTTAGATTCTGTACACGAGAACCTCTTCTTACATATAAGTATGGAAACGTCTTCTGAGAATAGTGTCCAACACAATGCCTGTCTACACAGCAAGAACAACAACAACAAAGAAACTATTTTTTCAGTTGAGAATTTGAGAATATGTGTATTTATCCTTTATCACTGCAGAATATTCTAACCTTCTACCAAAATTATTCCCAACTCAAGAAATGATCATTAAATATTAATAGAAGTACTTAAATTGTATCTTTCCATGCCAATTTCAATCCCATGTAAATATTTATAACTCAGCCTTAAACACTGGAAATGCTGTGCTTCTAATAGAAGTAACAGCCATCACTATAATAGGGGATAAAGTTCTGTTAAAGTAAAAACACAAAATGCTTAAAATGCTAGTTGTGTTTATGACTTGGAAAAGAAAGCTCCAATGGGCATCAGGTCAAGTTTTCCTATTTAAGAGGATCAACTTTAAGTGGAGTGCATTAATTATTTCAACAGTGACTTTTAAAGAGCTTTCCTAATCAAAATAGTCTCATGTACTCCAAAGTATCACCACTATTTTTCTCCCTATTTATGGCTTTTCTTTGTCAAGTGTACAGTTAGTTGATACTACAATAGTGATGATCTTAACAGTACCATCAAACTTATTGTTTAAAAAATATAAAGTAAAGTAAAGAGAAGGAATAAGGAACAAAATGAAACTACAGGTCAACCTCTTTTTAAGTCTTTTTATCTGGGAATTCTTAAGTCCAAAAAAGAATGGCAAATAGAGTCTCCTAAATTAGTATTTTAGGCTTTCTGGTCCTAGAAAAGGTGAGTAAATTGAAATCATTTTTACAGTGGCCATCATGCCTCTGAAAGTTCATCTGTTGTAATTAGACAGGGCCCAAAGCAAAAGTATGTCTATTTCTTAAGTGAAAATTAGTGTTAGTCTCTCAGTCGAGCCTGACTCTTTGTGAACCCAGGGCTGTAGCCCACCAGGCTCCTCTGTCCATAGGTGTCTAGAGGTAAGAATACTGGAGTGGGTTGCCATTTCCTTCTTCTGGGAATCTTCCTGACCCAGGGATTGAACCTGGACCTCCTGCATTGCAGGCAGATTCTTTACCCTCTGAGCCACCAGATTTCTTTAAACAAGTTTATTTTGTAAAGATACGCACTTGTGGTGAAGATTTCACTCTGTTTACAAGTTAAAATCAAGCAGAGATTTATAATATCAAAATACTTCATGTCACTTTTAAAATCTGCCCTTGCAGTAAGAAAACACTCTTTAAAAATGTATCACCAGCTTCACAAACACACAGGCACATATTGGATTGATAAGTAAAATAATTTTAAGTCCATATATTTGAGAAAATCTATATGCCCTCCAGCCTTCTTCTTTTTTTTTTTTTTAAGTCTTCTCTACTTCACCCCTAATCAAAGGCAGAAGAAACTCTGAACTGGTCCTTGGTTGGTAACCATAATTCCTTCTCATTCTACACTTCACATGAGGTGGAAGCAGCAGAATAATGCCCATTGTTACTGTATGGTTACAGTGCCCTGCGAGTCTGGACAAGTTATTAGGTCAGACACTAACTTCCTAAGTAGAAAAATGATGTGTTCTCCTTTGTCCTCTCTTCAGTAATGGCTGGAGTCAGTGCTAATTAAGGCCCCACAGCAATGTTCTTCCAGAGAGGTCAGGGACTTCTTTCTGACACCTAAACAGTACTCAACTCAAAGGAACTGCTCCTAATCTGAAATGATGTGATGTAGAGCTGGCCTTTCAGATTCAGTGTATATTTAAAGGAAAATAACAGTTAATGGCAGGGGTGTCAAAAAAAAAAAAAAAAGCAGATGGAGAAGCTAGAATAAGTGTCACTTGGTGGCTGTTTACCTTCAATTCCTTACTCTGCTTACAGACCAGTAGACAATAGAGTCCTGGACACCTTGTTACGCCCTTCCTCCTCCGAAAATCTTGGGAAGAAGAAATCTGCACCAGGCACACCATGGGGACAAATCACCTCTGACAAACCAAAGAACTGTTTGCTTAAGGACTATACGCTGGATCCTCTTTTCACCAAGAACCACATCATCTTGTCCAAGGGTTTTCAGAGAGATTCAATCATAATCTTTATTAGTGGTTGTATTCATAATGACACAAATAGTAAATTCACATAAAGCGAACACTCTGTTAAATTTCTTATTGGGAGTAAGCCATGGTAGTAATTAATCTTGGAGTCATTTTCTTTTGCCCCTGAAGGCACGGAACTTACAAAATCAAAGTGATATTTAAGAGAAACCAAGATTTACTACAGTGAGTTTTAAGAGACATCTGCACTGATTACAAATTACTCCAAAATTGTAAAGGCTGTTATCATTAATACACTTCTCACTGTATTCTTCCCTCTCCCTCAGTGACACACCTGCATGCCATGAATTGACATGTATTTATTTCAGGATTTCTTGTTGCCCTTATAGTGTGGAGTTACTGTTCACAATGGAATGGCTGAGGGTGGACCAGAGCTCTAGCCATAGAGCATTCAGTTCTGAAGTATCTATAGCTGATTCTAAAAACTTCTTCCAGGTCAAATAAATATATCAGCTTGCCACCTTCATAACTAAGTCCCCAAATCTCTTGAAAAAGTACAGTTCAAGTATGAAAATTATGTCTGAGGATTTAAAGGCTCCAGTGATTTTATGGTTAAAAGGTAGACTTTAAAATCGTAGAAGCTGGAGATAATCTACACTACGACCTTCATTTTACAGATGAGGAAATAGAATCTCTGAGATGTTAGATGATTTCCCCCAGTTAATAGTAAGGCTGAAATTAAAATCCTGTTTTCTACGTACTTATATAGTGGAGTGATTTTTCTTCCTTACTCTGCCACCCTGTCTTCCTTCAAAACTTTAGTACTTTATACAAAGAAAGAAATGTCTCAACATTGAAATATAGTAAAAATATCCATAAAATTATGTCCTCAATTTTGTTATGAAACAGGGTTACCATTACTTATAAATCTGCTATTAAGCTATATGTAAGTGTTCCCATTTATCTAAGCAGTTTTCTATATGAGAATGCAAACCTTCTGCTTTAAAACATAAGAATGACAAGAGTTTCCCCCCCACCAAGTTTACAAACATACAAGGACTAATGGTGAGTTCTAGGCCACCCCAGGAGCTGTAACTGCAGCTACCCCAAAGCCAAGTAACTGCATTCAGACACCAAATGACTGCCATAGCAACTTGGGGTGATCTGGATACAAAGTGAAGGGAGACTGTATAAAGCAAGATTCTCACAAATCTGGAAATTCAGACATACAGCTGGCTGATCAAAAGATATCCCAATGAACAGCAAATAGAAAAGATATTTTTTGCTCAAAAAGAAAGTGGGGGATCTTTTGTGTGTGTGCGTTTAACCAAACATATTTTCAGTTTGTTTCTGACTTGTCTTTGTTTTAGCAAATTGGAATAAAATGTTAAACAAGAGAACTTGTCTGAAATGTTTTGCTTGAAGAATTCTAGTATGAAAAAGACAACCAAAAAAAAAAAAAAATACTGCAAGGCACAGGCCTCCTGGCCCCTTTAAAAATTCTTCTCTGGTTGAGTGGCTGTTACTCAACCAAGAAAGACCCCAGTAACCCATCCTCCTGTATTCACAGGAAACTGGATGGAAACGCAAACTTTGCCCCTGGGAACCGAAAAGGTAGCAGGCTTCTGTAACTGAATTATTCCACCTTGGGAATTTTGCTGCTGAATTTAAAATGGCGCTGTCCTTTAAATTACCAAAAAAAAAAAAAGAAAGAAAGAAAGAAATCTACCAACTGGCCAAGAAAAAGGTAACTAATGATATTTGTTCAACAAGATTCCAAATCTTAGAACCAAAGATTTATCCCTTTTACAGAAGACTAAACCTGATTCATTAGTAACGAAATAAATATTGTCAGTGCTTTAGTTTTATACTTTAAGTATCAAAGTTTTACTTCAAGTTAACATTTCCTTATATGGGAAATTTTAGAGAAATGTTGTACTTGCCAGGAAAGTCTTTATTTTCTTAATATTTGAATACTTTGGTTTGTTAACTTTTAAATAATATCATTTTTAATAATAATTCATTATGTGACACTGGATAACAATTAAGAATGCAGGAGCTATTTTGGATAACAACTCTAGATGCATCATTTCCCAACTGTGTGACTTAGTCAGATTATTTAATGTATGTGCCTTTGCTTCCTGGGATGAAAAACAAGTAATAATAACTTGCCCTCAATTGTCTGTGATGATGTTAAATGAGTTAAGACATATAAAGTACATCACAGTGCTTGATACAGAGTAGCAATTAATAAATTATTTTAAAAAGCTTAGACAAATTTTATTGCAAATTTTACTTTTTTAACCACTTAATTATACATAAGTAACTTATAAAAATACATCCAGATATACAGAACAACTTTCCCAGGTTTTTCAATATGCAAATATAAATAGTAACTGACTTGGACAACTCATATTATATAGTAATGAGGAAGAGAATCTTTGAGAAGATACTGTTATGTCATATGAAATCAAATCTGAAACAAAGTCCAGCAAATATTATACATTCTAAGTGAAATACAAATGTTTATTTACACAGTAAACTGTAAAATCTCAAAAGATGCAGTTGTGCATTAGAATTTGAAAAATTATTTTTCCGAACATATATTTACGTATTTCTATGACAGGCTACAAAGACACTAATGGAACAGTCTATTATTTCTAAAATAATTTAACACTGTTTTCAGTTCCGTTAATAGCCTAGAAATTAAACTTCTAAAACCTTACACAAACAAATCAAGATAATTCCAATCTCAAATCCACAAATTGAAATGGAGATTTGGTAATTATCTAAGTAATTTGATTAATGGAGATGAATAAACTAGATGATGGTGACCCATGGATCTGTGTTGGTCCTGAAATGCTTACTTTGACTGTATAAATCAATTTAAACTGGTTAAATGCTAAATGTACTGTCTTCACAGCACAAAGTGAAAATGAGATTCTGCAGTCATTTAGTTATCTTTATTAATGCAGGAAGCTAAAAACAATTGCCTTCCATGATATGCACATGTTTATTTCCTGACAAAATGTTGTTTTTGCACAATACAGATATAATCTAAGGCTCACTCATTATCCTCGGTAATTTTGCTCTAGGATTCCCCATTAGAGCACTTCATACAAACGTTTCTTTCAAATTGCTCTATTATGTCATAATCAAAAGACGGATTTTAGCCAAAATGTTTGTTTACCATCTTGCAGATAGTCAAAACAGTCTGTTGGTGCGCTCTTTGATATTCATTTCTACTCATCCAGGAGTGGATTTTGGCCAAAACATCTGATTGCTCTTTTCAAGAATTTTACAATCGTATGTCAGTTGAGTTTAACATGAGCTAACAGCTATGCAATAATGGAAGTCACTGAATATTGAGCCAGCTGATTTCTTTGTCTGTCCACATAATGACCAATAAATTCTTTGGTCTTAAATTTTCCAGGATACGAAATAACACACTGGTATGAAATAAATGTTTCAATGAATTATGTTATTAGCATGTATGATTTAACCCTCAAGGCCATGTTGACAATACGCTAAAAGAATCCATCTGATCAGTTCAGTCGAAAAATAAGCAGCACAGTAACGATGATCAGTCTAAACAATTTACTCAGTATGGTCCAAACCCAGAACCTCACACTTAAGAGTTCGTTTTTCTCCTTGGATACAAAGAACCAAAAATCTGGCTCTTGCTAATAAAATGAGATTATTTAATTTGACAGTATACAGTTCACCTGATAAGGGACTTTGGGCAACACTGATTTGGAAAAAATGCAGTTTCAACTAGTCAGTTGTCATAGGTCTCCAAGTAGTCCCAAAGTGCCATTTCAGTGTCCAAAGTCCCCCTAAGCAGAACTAACCTAGAAACCATTAACATTAATCCACCAGAGTCCCTACTATAAACTGGACACTATAGAACAGGGGTCCCCAACCTCTGAGATCTAATGCCTGATGATCTGAGGTGGAGCTGATGTAATAATAATAGAAATAAAATGCACAATAAATGTAATGTGCTTGAATCATCCTGAAACTACTCCCTGACCCCAGTCTGTGGAAAAATTATCTTCCCCGAAACCATTCCCTGGTTATCCAAAAAGGTGGGGGGACCACTGCTGTAGAAGATATGTTAGAAGCAGGAAATATATTCAAAGACACTGGAATCGAAACTGAGAGCCAAGAGTCAAAGTAGAATGTACAAACTAACAAGAATACAATTCTGGTGCTTGCATCGAGTGCTACGTCGCTTCAGTCACGTCTGACTCTTTGCAACTCTATGGACTATACAGCCTGTCAGGCTCTGTCTGTCCATGGGATTCTCCAGGCAAGAATACTGGAGTGGGTTGCCATGCCCTCCTCTAGAGGATCTCTCAGGGCCCAGGGATCAAACCCTCATCTCTTATGTCTCCTACATTGGCTGGTGGGTTCTCACCACTAGCGTCACCTGGGAAGTCCCTACAATTCAGGGAGGAAGGATAGACTAAGAATTTGGAATTAAAATATCACGACCAAGATAGTCACGATAATGTGATCACTGACCTAGAGCCAGACATCTTGGAATGTGAAGTCAAGTGAGCCTTAGAAAGCATCACTACGAACAAAGCTCGTGGAGGCGATAAAATTCCAGTTGAGCTATTTCAAATCTTGAAAGATGATGCTGTGAAAGTGCTGCACTCAATATGCCAGCAAATTTGGAAAACTCAGCAGTGGCCACAGGACTGGAAAAGGTCAGTCTTCATTCCAATCCCAAAGAAAGGCAATGCCAAAGAATGCTCAAACTACCACACAATTGCACTCATCTCACACGCTAGTAAAGTCATGCTCAAAATTCTCCAAGCCAGGCTTCAGCAATATGTGAACCGTGAACTCCCAGATGTTCAAGCAGGTTTAGAAAAGGCAGAGGCACCGGAGATCAAACTGCCAATATTCGCTGGATCATGGAGAAAGCAAGAGAGTTCCAGAAAAACATCTATTTCTGCTTTATTGACTATGCCAAAGCCTTTGACTGTGTGGATCACAATAAACTGTGGAACATTCTGAAAGAGATGGGAATCCCAGACCACCTGACGTGCCTCTTGAGAAACCTGTATGCAGGTCAGGAAGCAACAGTCAGAACTGTACATGGAACAACAGACTGGTTCCAAATAGGAAAAGGAGTGCGTCAAGGCTGTATATTGTCACCTTGCTTATTTAACTTATATGCAGAGTACATCATGAGGAACGCTGGGCTGGAAGAAGCACAAGCTGGAATCAAGATTGCCGGGAGAAATATCAATAATCTCAGATATGCAGATGACACTACCCTTATGGCAGAAAGTGAAGAGGAACTCAAAAGCCTCTTGATGAAAGTGAAAGAGGAGAGTGAAAAGGTTGGCTTGAAGCTCAACATTCAGAAAACAAAGATCATGGCATCTGGTCCCATCACTTCATGGGAAATAGATGGAAAAACAGTGGAAACAGTGTCAGACTTTGTTTTTTTGGGCTCCAAAATCACTGCAGATGTTGATTGCAGCCATGAAATTAAAAGACGCTTATTCCTTGGAAGGAAAGTTATGACCAACCTTGATAATATATTGAAAAGCAGAGACATTACTTTGCCAACAAAGGTCCATCTAGTCATGGCTATGGTTTTTCCCGTGGTCATGTATGGATGTGAGAGTTGGACTGTGAAGAAAGCTGATCGCTGAAGAATTGATGCTTTTGAACTGTGGTGTTGGAGAAGACTCTTGAGCGTCCCTTATACCCCCAGGAGATCCAACCAGTCCATTCTAAGGGAGATCAATCCTGGGTGTTCATCAGAAGGACTGATGCTAAAGCTGAAACTGCAATACTTTGGCCACCTCATGCGATGAGTTGACTCACTGGAAAAGACTCTGATGCTGGGAAAGGTTGGGGGCGGGAGGAGAAGGGGACAACCAAGAGTGAGATGGCTGGATGGCATCACCGACTCTGTGGACATGAGTTTGAGTGAACTCTGGGAGTTGGTGATGGACAGGGAGGCCTGGCGTGCTGTGATTCATGGGGTCACGGAGTCGGACACGACTGAGCGACTGAACTGAACTACTACATATAATATAGACAACCATCAAGGACTGTATAGCACAGGGAACTATACCTAATATCTTCTAATAACATATAATGGAAAAAGTATCTAAAAATATTTGCATATACATATATATATATAATGTATAACTGGATCACTTTGCTGAATACCTGAAAATAACACAACATTATAAATCAACTGTATTTCAGTAAAATTTTTTAAAAAGAATAAAATTCAACATATAATTGGACACTAAGTTGTATGATACAATTACCAGACAAGATCACTGATGAGAGATATACATCAATTCAGACTGCAATTATGAGGAAAGAGGGAATGAATGCTAGCTTACAAAAAGATACAGAGAATTGCTCAAGAAGGAAGCAATGATGCTTCTGGAAATATGGACTATATAGTGAAGAATATGAGAAAAGTGTAGCATGTGGTTCATTTTGGGAAAGATTTTTCTAACTGGGGAAGACCATATTACTGTCCAACCTAATATTCCCTTAATAATAAGATTCCAAACTGTCTTCATGAGCTCTGATAGTTACTACTTGTATAAACTCAGCCTGGTTATTTCATCTGCAGGTGCCCTCAATATCCTGATTTGTAAAATAAGGAATATAATGGTGCCCCTTGCTTACTGCTACTGTAAGAATAGCTGAGCTTCCTGGTATAAAGTATTTTAAATGGTAATAGGCCTATAGAGGTTGCTTAGTAAAAGTTTGCTCTCTTCAATATCCTCCTCCTCATTAGTATTAATCAGTAATTAGCTTTTCTAAGCCTGACACGCTTTCAATCATATTTTCCAGTCTTGTTTCCTAATCTTGGACCATTTATTTCAGCCAAACTGCACTACTGAAGTCTCCAACACATCCTTTGGTTTTCAAACTGGGAGTCTTCATGTTTTACTTCATCTGGAGTATCATTACCCAGCCACTTCTTTCTCCTATTGAGATCTTGCCTTTATTTCAAGGCTCTCTCATCCTGGGTGTCTGTGTTTTCACAGCCCTGTTTTTAACCCATCTTACAACACTTGAGGGCTTCCCTGGTGGCTCAGAGGTTAAAGCGTCTGCCTCCAATGCGGGAGACACGGGTTCGATCCCTGGGTCGGGAAGATCCCCTGGAGAAGGAAACGGTAACCCACTCCAGTATTCTTGCCTGGAGAATTCCATGGACGGAGAAGCCTGGTAGGCTACAGTCCAAGGGGTCGCATAGAGTTGGACACGACTGAGCGACGGAACGGACGGACAGACAACACTTGATCACATTCATCAGAGTTCCCCCTTAAACCAGGGGTCCCCGACCTTCAGGCCATGGACCAGTACCTCCTGTCAGATCAGTGGCGGCATTAGATTAGAAATAAAGTGCACAATAAGTGTAATGTGTTTGAACCATCTTGACCCCACCTACCCCACTCCAGACCATGCAAAATCTGTCTTCCACAAAACTGGATCCTGGTGCCAAAAAGGTTGGGGACTACTGCCTTAACCTATAAATTTCTGGGATATAAAGACATTTTTGGTAGGCGTTTCACCCAATAATATGCCAATAAGAGTCAGTGAAATTTTTGCTGAATCAAATCAATGCAAAATAGTTAAAACATAGGATGTGCATGCCTGTTGTATGCTAAGTTGCTTCAGTCATGTCCAACTTTTTGCAACCATGTGAAACTCCAATACTTTGGCCACCTCATGTGAAGAGTTGACTCACTGGAAAAGACTCTGATGCTAGGAGGGATTGGGGGCAGGAGGAGAAGGGGACGACAGAGAATGAGATGGCTGGATGGCATCACCAACTCGATGGACATGAGTTTGAGTGAACTCCGGGAGTTGGTGATGGACAGGAAGGCCTGGTGTGCTGTGACTCATGGGGTCACAAAGAGTCGGACACGACTGAGCAACTGAACTGAACTGATACTGTAGCCCATCAGGCTCCTCTGTCCATAGAATTCTCCAGGCAAGAACACTAGAGTGGGTTGTCATGCCCTCCTCCAGGGGATCTTCCCCACCCAAGGATCCAACCTGTGTCTCTTAGGTCTCCTGCACTGGCAGGTGAGTACTTTACCACTAGCACCACCTAGGAAGTCCCAAAATACAGGATACAGAGTGTGAATGTATACAGTTATTATACTATTTATAAAAAAACAGACTGTCTAACCCTGAATCGATAGATCTTGACTCTCCATCTATAGCAAATAAATAAGTTGTTCATTTATCTTCCCAGAAAATGATAGCACTACTGCAATGTTTGGTTGCTGCCAATAAATTTTATGCTTTGACAAGCCTTTCTTCATCATGGTAAACAAACACCCCACCCTTAAAAGTGTTGTGAACAATGACAAACTCTTGCCATGACGTTTCTGATTTTCAAACTGCAATTTGATCCCTGCCTATAATTGCACCTACAGAAATGCAATTATCCAGATTTTTTTGGTCTTTTTTTACTTTGATCAGATTATTAGCTGTTGCATGAAACTCAGCTGGAGAATGATAGAATATTATTCTCTACATTTCATTTTATTAGGATTTAGCTATTAGGAGATACTAACACAAAACTTCAGGACACTATAAATTCTAAAAGACAGCACTATTAAAATACTGACACTTTCAAGATTTGGCACTTTGCTATGTCTACTATTTATTATATTATACTACCTAGAGCCTAGAGTTGTCTGTCTTTTCAAAACTAATAGCCTCAAAAAAATCCTACTGAATAACATGTTGTAAACTCACATGGTCTCTTTACCAAAATACTCCAAAAGTAAAATTCATGATCACCAATTGTGACTTCACATCAGGTATGCATATGAAACTATTCTGTATGTGGTTAGTAGTTTTTCCAGATGAGAAGGATAGCCAGTGGAGGAAAAGAAAGAGAATGACAAACAGAACTTTTGTCATTGATTGCACATAATAGGGGATTATCATAGAAATGCTTTCTATTTTTTTCTTAAGATCGGTCTCAAAATGTCTGATCTTTACCTATAGAGTATTGTTTTCCAGAGTATAGTTAAAAGCATGGATCCTGGAGTCAGACTGCTTTCCAAATCCCAGCCACATTACTGGGAGAACAGAGCTGTGTAAATTGAAAATAGACTTGACCTCACAAAGCCTCAGTTTCTTTGTGAAATAGTAATACTAATAGTACCTGAAATGTAGTGTTGTTGAAGAAATAAATAAGTTGAGGAAATCAAGGGCCAACAAAGATTTGCTTTTGTTTTTATTCTCAGTGAACCCATTCAGATTCAGAGTCAAAATCTGAATTGATTTACTGGCAATAGATAACCAATTTATTACTGAAGGACATACACTAGAGGACATTCAAGCTAAATAACCATTTGCATAAGAACTATTCACATAATTGAGAAAAACATGCCACCTTAGTCTAAACTCTTTGAATGACTGCCTCAATTCTCCACCTTGCTTGGCATCTATAGACAAGGTCTTCATGTCCAGTATCCACTGAAAGTTTCTGTATTTCAAATAAAAATAATAGTTGCCGTCAAGTATGTTAATGTCCATAATCATTGTAATTTTTGTAAATTATAACTGTCAGTGGTCACAAACCTACCCAATGAAAACATAAGGTAACAATTTAGCCTTTCTATTACTACTCTCAGAAAAGAAGAGCCACTTGTAGGAAACTTAAGAAGGAAGGCAAATTTATAACATTTATTCTAAAAATAGGGGATCTTTTTCCCCTCTCCCAATGGGATTATTTCTAAGGTAATATTTGCTAGAAAATATCTGCAGACAAAATTTTACCACTGCTTTTAATTTTCATTACAGAGTGATGATACACAGTGCTACTTTAGCTTCGGTAGACAACATTTAAATAATATGCTTGAAATATTTAGGTATTATAGTTAATGTAAATAAAATTGTATTTTTGGTTCCAATGATTAAAAATTATGTTTGTTTATACTCTGCTTTTATGGTTTTAAAATTTCATAAAAATTTCTTCAAATAAAATACAGTACTCAATTTAAATATCTGCATTTATTAGAAATGAGATCTACATGATATTAACCATGTTATGTATTCATATTTATTTTGTTGAACTCTGTCATTTTCATGACACAAACTCTGATCAAGGAAAAGGATATAAGATAAGCCAATTAGAAAATATATTGTCACACTGTTAAAATGGGGGTGGTCTCAGGGAAAAGTAGGAACACAAGGAAATTCAGTTATTTTATTGCATTTAAATATAATAAAAATATTTTATGAATTTTTTGAAAGAATAATTCTCAGTATGCTTAAAACTGTACATTTAAATGATGCTATTTTTGTTAATTACATGTTGTTTGGATGCTTAAATAAGTCAAAGACTTTAAGTCTAAAGGTAACCCTGCCATGTTTCTAACTGTCCTCAAAATAATTACAGAGTGGAGCTTGACTGTCACTCATGGGTATCTAGTCCATTGTGTGAGAAGAAAAAGAAAATGGCGGCTCACGCATTAGCACATCACCCATGGCTAGAGCAATGACAAGACAGATTAGGATGTATATTAAATCTCACACATGACTGCATTTCTGTATCAAGGTAAAAAATCCTTGCTCTTACATACATTAGGGACCAGTGTTAGTCTGACATCTATATTAATATTGACAGCATATCAACATTCTTTTTTACATTTACTGAGTCAATAACTAGTCTAAACCTGGTGAAACTTAGATAACAAAAATGAAAAAAAAAAATCTAGTAGGCAGTCTTATATTCTCATATCTAAAAAAATTCACCCCCCTCAAAGTACTGGGCTTTTATGAATTATCAATCCTTCAGCAATACATCAACTGGCATACACAGCTGTGACTCAGTAATCCAATCTCATTTGTCAAAAAAGAAATTTGGTAGATAAAGAATGGTTCTAGAAAAAGAAACTCCTGCACAGACAATAACATGAATATTATATGCACAGGAGACATTATTTTAAAAAGCTAGATTAATGTCATTGTATTGATTCACCTTCTGTACACTATTTTCACAGATAAGAAGACATTGTTAGGCAGTAATCCTGCTTCCAAAATAACCAGAGTTGAGAAGTACACATGAAGCTTACAAAAATAGGAAATAATCAAATTGCTTGTTTTAAGATTTTTAACATCTATCTGTAGCATATTTATCTGTATCTACCAGGTTGAGAATCAGAAGCCACGTGTGAATTGGATTAGAGAAAGGAAGTCATTATTTACATTGTGTTAAAATATCACAACACTACACAAAAACCTATCTTCATTTCAAGGCAATATCTTGGTTTCATTAATAATTAAATGTTATTTTCCAAAGATGGCTATTTTACACTCTGCTTTGAAGTATGTTACCTTTACAATTATTTTCAGAGATACAATAATGCTTTTAAGGTGCACATATATTTTATATACATTACTCAAGAATTCAGCAAAATAAAACATTCACTTTTTCCAGTCTTAGTCTAGCTTCACTGTATCACTGAATGAAGAGATATATATTTTAAAAAATCAATATTTTTTAAAAAAAGAATAAAAGAGGCTGTATTCTTCTAAAGCTTACATTCAAATGGTTGACATTTCAATTTTAGTAACTAAGTTGTGGTTGGAAGCGCCATCATTCAGCAAAAACAAAATCATGAGGCAACGAAGCAAAGTTCTTTTGATTTTAAATGCATCATGCAATGACTCTTCAAAAGTCACTCATCTCCAAAGTCAGGTAAGCTTTTATTAAAACATGTCTTTGATAAAAGACTACCTTTCTCCTTTTTCCAGCACTCTGTGGAAAGTGACTCCGGTTAAAGTGATGTTCTTAGTGATAATTATCTCTATAAGATCCATGCTATCATTTATGTACGTCCTTGAAAATGATGCCATTTTGTGCGACCAGGACAAAATTGAGACCATGATTATAAACCCTTCCATCAGGCAACCCCACTGGTAAACAATGACAGGTATAAGAGGCCTTTCTGTGCTCTTCTACTAATGCTGCCCTAGACTCTGCTAGCAAGATGTATGTAAAAGAAAAGATGTACAGAAATACTGGCATAGGAGAGTAACTTGCACTCTAATGCTATGAGATGTTTATAGTGTTAAAGCTGTTTAATTATCAATAGAGGCCCTGAAAAAGTTAAAGGAATATTTTAACTAGCAATAAAACTATCATGATTACCAGAAATTCTGTCCTTCACCAGAGGTTGTTTTTATGCTCAACAAAATGATGTGAAATTAACTGTTTTCATCAACAGATGGTCTGTAGGATAATGGCTTGTACTTTTTAATTTCCTTTTTGGCAGTACATCATGCCAAATGTTAGCAATGTCAATAGTCTTCATTAGAAGTTGTCTGATATTGTTGGGATGTTTTGTACAGACACTCATTTTCCCCCCAATATTAGAAATGGAAATCAGACAAGTTTAAGGAGTACAGAAAGATAAAAAAAATTAATATACTTAAGTGAAGGGAAAAGGAATCCATATCAAATTCCAAGATTAAAAATTTAAGGTTTAAAGTTTTTATTATTTCTTTTCATCTCCACGGCATCACTGTAATTCAGAAACCAATAATCTTTACTCTCACAAAAAACATCTTTTGTCCCTAACCCTTATTCTTAACAAGGGGTAAGTGATGCCCCATTTATAACATTTTTCAATTCATAGAGTCCACATGTGGCCGTGTACTAGCATAGCCAGACAGAGTGTACATTTCAAAAAAACTAAACCTCATAAATCTCCAGAAATTCCTCACATCTATTATGTTTACCTTCTGCTGCTGATGAGCCTGTTGGGCTCTGTACAGAGGAAATTACAAGCGCTCCAGAAGATTTGGCAAGAAGATGCTAGAAGAAACAATGGGCAAAAAAAAAAAAAAAAAAAAATTCTTAACTGAAGCATCATATCCAGCTTTGGCTACCATTTACATATTTGAGATTACTAGCTAGTAAAGTGGAAATTCCACTGAAATGGAATAAATTGT
>NC_142475.1:41837500-41922500 GCF_049115385.1 Moschus berezovskii
ACTGTGATTCAATATAAACTATGAGTTTTAGTAATTTATTAAAATATTTTTATGTGCTTCTTTTAAAAATACATAAATGGGTACAGGTGGTATTTATTTGGTCTTAGATTAGTTGGATAAGGGTTAGCATTCTGAAATTCAAACAAACAACAAAAAAAAACTTCGTATACAGGATCAAACATGTAGATTCCTACCTTCCCTCCCCCACCTCGCTCTCTCTTCGCATCTGAAAGTGGTTAGTACAAAAAGAATAACTAGCTGGTGAGCCTTTCCAAACACCAAAAGACAGGACCCATATATTATATTTGGTTAACGCTCATGGACAGAAGTTTTCGTATTTTTTCTTTAATCGCATGAAGTTCTGTTCTACAGCGTCATTCCCCAAATTTTTGTAAAAGGTTAAGTTTCTGATCATTCCCAGTCCCGCACAAAGCAGCTCAGCACAGTGCCTGTAAGTGATGGCTCAACACCTGCAAAAACAAATGTTGCATCGTTTAGCTTCGCAAACAAAACCTGGAAGAGTCAAAAGATGAGATTTTTGAATACCTGGAGACAAGCTTTTCTTTCCTTAGGATGGACACTTACAAAGATACTCAGGCCTGGATCTAAACAGGAACATGTCTGTGTCCTTCACAACACACCAGCCTCAATTCGGGTCCAAGAGGGGAGAGACAATCCAGGAATTGACCTTCTCAAGTCCCAGACACCAACCAGATCTGCCTGAGGCCACAGGAAGCAGGAGGGTGTGTGCCCGGAGTCTGCACGGTGGGGTGGTGGGGGTGGTATTTGCTATTATAACCCACCAAAACACTTTCCAGAGGGGAGCGGGGAGAAATTAAACTCTTTTTTCTCATGTAAATGGAGGACCCATCCACTCCAATTGGTATTCCACTAGAGCCATTTCTAAGATTTCAGTCTTTGATATATTTATTAATAAATAAATCACCCCGCGATTTTCTTTCCTGCGCAGTCCGCCTCTTTTCCATGCCTACTGGGAATCCGTATGCTTGTTGATTCGAGTGAATTAAAAATGGCACCAAGAAAAAGGAGCAAGGGCTATTTAACAACGTATTTCCTTGTGTCTCAAGTCCGCGCGGTTGCACAGAACCTCGTTCCTTGTCACTCGGCTGTTAAGAACAGCAGGCCACAGCCATTCAGGCTGCCCCATCAACTGTGAGTTTTAATTTGAGCCACTTTCACATAAAAAAAAAAGAAAAAGAATCTTACTTTTTCCGCCAACCCATCTTCACCCCGTGTTGCACCACCTAAAGCTTTCAGGCGATGCTCTACTCCGGATCAAGCCAAGCATATCAAGGGTGCCTGTAACACTCACAGGCTAATGAACAATGCACAAAAACAAAAGGAACAGCAAGGCTCCTATTATCTGATCTTCCGTAAAACACAAAAAAACGGCCTGCTCTGGTGCAGAGGAAGTGCCAGGAAGCCTGCAGGTGTGAGCCGGTTAAAAGAAAAGGCTTGGGCTAAATAGATTCTTTGACTGTCACGGATTAGACTCATGGCCCGAGTGGTAACACACATCTTTTCCTTTAATTTACAAAATTTTCTCACGCGTCTGCAAGAGTTCACCCCATCAGGGGCTTTCGGAGGCCATTGAAACGTCTTAAGTTTTAATTAAGTTGGAGTTGTCAGAAGAAAGCCTTTTTGGCACAGAGTCAGGGTCATTAATTACTGCTATCTTTGTTTCTTTCTGTAAAGAGAATTCTGATGACTTGTTGGGTTCCTTACCCGGCCTACATTTTCCACCCTGCAGTTCCCATTCAGTTCCAAGTGGGACTTGATTAAGCAGTTTACCAATTACTTCCATCAGTGTTAGGTATAAAGCATTTACACAATCTTAAATCTTTAAAAAAGAAAAAAAAAGCATTTCTCATTAGTGGTTTAGGGAACAGTATTAATAACAAATTCATCTAGTAAGTGATCAAGCAGCTGGATTCTTGAATGAGTTTTTGCATTTAAATATATGTATTCTCACATTTTTCACATCATTATCTATTCAACTCCCCTATTCATATTCTCAAAGCCTGTGACTTTGCCTTTTTAGGCAATGCTAATCAATTTTAAAATTATTTACTTTACCTCATAATACAGAACTCTAGCTGGAAACATCTGATTTTGCCTGCTATCTTTTCAATCAGTCCAGTGTTTTTATTGTTTCTAGATAAAACTGGCTGCCACTATCACTGATAATATTTTGTAGATGCAAAAGAGCAAAAGTTTTAGATGGTTTGTTCGTATGCTTCATATACCTCTAAAATAAATTTGTAGCTATTTGGACCAAGTATCTAGACCAATACATATCTTTTAGAATTGATTGTCATGTATAAAAATTTCAAAGTTTTAAAACACTACACAAACCTAAATACAGGTTATATATATCTAATTATATATGCAAAAGGAAAATCATATTTCTTTTAAAAAAATCATGAATTTAAATCCTGATATTTATGGGATAGCATAATATTTTGAAATAATTTGCTTTGAAGTATATCCTTTAGAGTATATATTTTGTATGTGTCCCTTAGAAAGACTATGGACTTGCCTGGTGGCTCAGATGGTAAAGAATCTGCCTGCAATGCAGGAGGCTAGGGTTCAATACCTGGGTCAGGAAGAGCCCCTGTAGAAGGGAATGGCTACCCACTCCAGTATTCTTGCATGGAGAATTCCATGGACTTGAGAAGCCTCCATAGCAGGCTACAGTCTATGCGGTCCAAAAAGTCAGACACAACTGAGTGATTAACACTTAGAAAGATTATGCATAATTTATTATTCTTCCATTTCAAAGAAAAAATAAATAGCAAAAGAGTTTAAGATTCAGAAGTGAGAATGAAATTGAATAACCCATTCTCTCAGAAATCAGGAAACCTATAAAATAGAGTAAATGTGAATCAAGAAAGATGTATTTCTATTCACTGATATGGCTAAAATTCGTGTGTGAACTTAGCAACAGCTATTTTAAAATCCGAATGAAATGGGTGGGAAAAGATTTACAAACCTGGGCAAATTCAATTACCAGAATCACCCAGTTCTTCTTGATGAACCTATGATACCACTTCAATTTTTTTCCCCAGTAATCTCATCATCACCTGCCATGATTAACAATAACAAATGTGTTACCACCAAATATGTGCCATTTCAGACCCCAAGCCCTGAATGCCATAATAGCACTCATCACTATAATGATAATGACTCATCATTATCTGATGATTCTCAGATGAGAAACTTCTGAGCCCAGAATTTGGACTAGGTTTCAGCGTAGGGAAAGCCAAAACAACCAATGCTTTCATTCATTCAGGTCCAAAAATGGGCTGCTTTGGAAGGGATAGGAAAATTCCTGGTTTGACTGAATAGCTGATGCTGTCATGTCTTACAGATAAAACTATTTTTTTTTTTTTTGCCATTATACTCTTATTAAGCCTGAAATGACGTGCCTGGAAAAAAAAAAGAGGGATATAATTTTCCTCTAGTCCTCAATAAAAGTTCTAAATGTCATTTCTAATCCATAGCAAAAGATTTAAATTCAGAAGTATAGATGAAATAAATTAGATCATCAAATGTAACTACTTGGTTCATTTTTTAAAAATCCAAGTTTTCTAAAAAGTAGTGAAGTAATAGTCTTACACAGATAATTTCAAAGCCAAATATTAAGTGAAATTCATCTTCCAGGGTTAAACAGTTATAGAATATACAGAATATGAAGGCTCCATTCTCCCACTCATTGTTTACACATCTTTTGTATCATCCCAGAGACCATGAGTTAGAAGACTATGTTTTTCACCTTCAAACCACTTGTAAAAGTGTGAGAATTAAGTAAGCACTTAAGAATTGAGTCAATGTAAACAAAGATATATATGATAGATAAATCTTAAACTCAGAACTGAATTAACTTGCTAAATATAAATATAGAAAAAGTATATTATTTACAGATTTAGATAATAATTCTGGGACATATAACCTCATCTAATAATGTTATGAACCAATTCAGTCCACCCCTGGTTAATCTGAATCTGGAGACCTAGGTTCGATCCTTGGGTTGGGGAAGACCCCATGGGGAAGGGACTAGCATCCACTCCAGTATTCTTGCCTGGCAAATCCCTTGGACAGAGCAGCCTGGTGGGCTACAGTCCACGGGATTGCAAGGAGTCGGACACAGCTGAGTGACTACACTTTCTTTCTTTCATCTGACTCCAGTCTGGATATAGTATTTCTAAATATGGATCTTTCCTTTATTAAACTTTTTCTGGGTTGTCTGAGTGAACGTGAAATGGTTAGTTACGTGGAGTTTGGAAAGTTAATGGGATCCACTTTTCAACCACGTTCAGTTCCACAAACACTGGGTATGCACACCATACATACATACAGTGGCAAGCGTTGGATAAGGTATTAAAGATGCAGAAGAGGCTCCGTGTTTCCTTAGGAAGCTCATGGCCTCGGAGAAACAAAATGAACCACCACAGCCTGGTGCGGTAAGGTCTCTCTGCGGAGAAACGGGAGATTTCACAGTACCCATGATTAGCCTTGTAGACAGCAGGTGAAGGGCAGCCGAGGCAGATGGAGCGCTATGTGTGTCACGCCTAGAGGTAACAGAAAATGGGGCACATTTGATGCACTTAAGGAAGCGGTACATTTGGACAGAATGTGAAGTATCTCGTATGGCAGGCTGAGACCGGACTCAGAACTGAATGACCTGGGGAGTCACTGGAAGATGTTAAGTGGGAACGAGACGGGCTTAGTCGTTTTGGCCATGCAGCAAATGGGATCTTCCCCTCAAAGAGGGCTCGAATATCATGCCCCCTGCATTGGCAGTGTGGAGTCTTAACTACTGGAGCACCAGGGAAATCTGAGGTGGGCGTAGTCTTCATGCTTCAGAAAGACCAGTGCAGTCTCAGCAGATGGGGTGAGCAGTCTGGCTGTACGGCCCTTAAAACAGCGGGGAAGTAGTGACATCGCTCATCACTGTTCCTCCACTTGGCCACTGGCTTTTGCCCTAATTCTCTTGAGTTTTCTTCTCAGTGTCCCTTACCCAACATTAATGTATTTGTGCCCCCCAGAGTTTAGTACTCATATTCAGGTGACTCCCGGATTTCAATCGCTAACCCAGGTCTCTTTTCTGGGATCTAAATTCATTTCACATGAATACCATCTTGGCATATCCCTTTGGATGTCTCACAGCAACCAAAACTCAAAAACTACAATGCTAAATGGATTCTCTATTTTAATTTGTCACCTACTCTTTCCCACACTAACTTCTATTGAGTCCTTTTTTATACACTAGGTACCATTCTAAATCACTTATGTATGTTCTTTGATCCAGTCCCCACAATATGGCCTCCTACAGAGTAGGTGGGTCTTCATAAGGTGGCTCAGTGGTAAAGAATCTGCCTGCCAATGCAGGAGACTCAAGAGATGTGGGTTCAGTCCCTGGGTTGGGAAGATCCCCTGGAGAAGGAAATGGCAACCCACTCCAGTATTCTGGCCTGGAAAATTGCGGGGACAGCAGAGCCTAGCAGGCTGAAGTTCATGGGGTTGCAAACAGTCAGACATGACTGAGCACATACGTACACACAGAGTAGGTACTAATCTTATCCTATATTGTAGAGATGCAGAAATTGAGGCAAGTAGAAGTTAATTGGTTTGCCCAAGGTCATCATTTGCCCAATGTTAGTATGTCAGTGAGAGAGGCAGTAAGGCTGAACACTGTACTCTTCACTGTGACACCATATTCCTTCCCCAACCATTTCCATTAGTGGCACCTCAAATTCAACCAGGGACTCATTCCAGAAATCTGGAAGTAATTTTTGATGCTTCTTCTCCTTTACCACCTGCATCTAAGCACCTTCCTAAATATATCTCCTATTTCTCCATCTATCAACTTTCCCGCCTGTTACATCTCGGGCCATCAACTCTTATCCCTTTTATTCAATTCAGACAGTAACCACAGTACCTTGAAACAGCAATCTGATTCTGATTCATTCACTCAACAACTTATAAAACATCTTTGTTATGTGTCATGCACTGTTCTAAGTGCTGCAATTGCAGCAGTGAATAAAACAAGTCCCTGCCCTCACAGAGCCTAAAGTCAAGAATCTAAAAAGAAACCAAACAAGTAAATATATACATTCAGGTAATGATTGGAGCTGTGAAGGAAAACAAAACAGGATAGAGTAGGCAGAGTGGGTAGGAATGGTGGAAGAAAACATTATTGGAGAAGCTAACCTGATAAATTCACACACCAAATTAACCTCCTTCAATGGTTTTCCTTTAGTTTTATGATAAAATCTAAAATCATTAACACGACTCTAAAGGAGATCCAACCAGTTCATTCCAAAGGAGATCAATCCTGGGTGTTCATTGGAAGGACTGAAGCTAAAGCTGAAACTCCAATACTTTGGCCACCTCATGCGAAGAGTTGACTCACTGGAAAAGACTCTGATGCTGCGAGGGATTAGGGGTGGGAGGAGAAGGCGACGACAGAGAATGAGATGGCTGGATGGCATCACTGACTCAATGGATATGAGTTTGAGTAAACTCCGGGAGTTGGTGATGGACAGGGAGGCCTGGCGTGCTGTGATTCATGGGGTCGCAGAGTCGGACACGACTGAGCGACTGAACTGAACTGAACTGAATTGAAGGTGACCATATGGCTGGGCCTTCCCCTATCTCTTCCAATTTAACATCAATTGCCCCTTCATTTAAAAATATTTCAGCTTTGAGGATTAAGTACACGGTCCTTTTACCGAAGGGCCTGGCACAGTTTGTCTTTAACTCAACTGGAGCTTTGGTTCATTCATCTTCCTTACTTGTTCACTTTAGTCCAACGCTTCCAGTTTCAGATCTTGCAAGTAAGGCTCATTGAAAGGGTAAAGCTTCCAGAATTCCCTCTACCTTCAATGCTTTCCTTCCCATTTTGTCTTACTCTCATTCATCCTCTAAGTCACAGCTTTTCCATTTAAGGGCCTTTTCTTTTTCTTAAGAAACCTGCCTGTTTTTCTTCACCTCTTAAACTCTGAATTTTTTCTTTAGAACATTTATCCCATTGACAATTAAATAGTAATATCATTGGTTGATACATTTGTCTTCTCCACCAGATTGAAGCTTCTTGGTGGTATGGAATGACTCTTTCTTATGCATCATTTGATCTCCAGTACATAACCATATGCTAAGTAATATGGTCAGAAGGAACAGGGAGGCAGAACTAGGGGCAGGCAAAAGAGAAGCACCCAACAGACTGAAGGGGTAATCAGGACAGAATATTGAATAGACCTTCTTGACTGAATGACTGAATACCATGCATGGCAGTAGAAAGATTAAATATAACTGCCTGCTTTCTCCCTAGTCTGGGCAAGTGAATGGAAGATGCTGCCATGGACAGAGATGGGAGATACAATATAATGACCAGTATGGTGAAAGAGTTATGCTATATTTTAGACTATGAGATGTTTAGAGAGAGATGATTAATTAGAGAAAGATGTTTTATAACAATGATATTATTAACAGAACCTGTCTCAACTCAGGTCCAAGAAATCTTCAACAAGCTGTGAAAGTGCCAGCAATTCCCATTTTCCTGGCAGAAGGATAGTTTTTAAAATTCATAGTTATTATTTTGCCTCTCCAGCTTCAATTTTGGGGAAGCAAGCATCAGGTCACAGTACTGAGATAGCAGCAGGAGGCCGAGGTCCACACCCACAGGTTTCTGACCTCACTTTTGATTCTACAAATGGATATGCTATTCAAAAGTAGTTTGGGGAAAAAAAAAATCATAGAAGACCTAATAAGAGGACAGAAGAAAGTGTAATCTGTGTAAAATATTAAACTTTGGGGGTTTATTTGGTGTTATTTAAATAGTAATTTTTAAGATTCTGGCTCCATGTGCTTTTAGTCAGTACACACTGATACGTACGATAATGGGTATTTGCAAACACAATGACATTTCCAAAAGCAATGATATCAAGAGATCCTGTGACTCCGAAAGTAGAAGCAAGCCAAATTGATTCAATGGAAAACTTTTCAAATTCTGTAATGACAGACAAAATGATGTGCCAGGTATACAAGATGATGTCACAAATACAAAAACAGTTTCATTCTCCGTGTACAAAAGTGATCATGTATTTGGGAAGAGATCACTCCCATTATCTACTTCCCTGGGTTTCCTCACAGTGCTGGACATTGCTGGGCACCTCTTCTTTCTTCATATCCCTTCTTTTGACTTCTCTGAAAAGCTCTCTAAGTTCTTATCCTTCTGGTTGCTTGTTTTGTCTTTTTTGCTGTCTCTTCTTCTTTATCTTAATACAAAAGAGATTTTTCACATGTGCTCTCTCTGTCTTTCAACAGCAAATATCTCCAGTTTTATTTCCTTTTCTCTCATAGACTAATTTATCTTCTTGCTGCAGATCACTCACAAATTGAGATTCCTAATGACTCCTTCTCCCTAAACACACACCATGCCCCTAGCAACCCAAAATGTATCTCCTCCTAGGGTTTCTTCCTTTCCTTCAAACTCTACAGTCTATATAAGAGTTTATCATTCTTCCTTTTAAACGTATCTCGACTCCTCCTTTGTGCCCTCTATGTTTCTGATTATGATACACAAGAGAAACATGGTGTCATCTCAGACACCTTCTTTCCAAATCCTGCCCAGGGCCTCTAGTAAGTTGGAACTGTTTACCCGTTCTTACGACATCTTCATCCTTATCTTTCTCTCTGCTACCACTGTCCCTGCCAAAGCTATTTGTTTCTCCCTGGAACTATTGTCATCCCCTAAATATCCTGCTTGACCTACAATCACAAGATGAACACTGAGTATCACAGCCTGTGGGTGATTATTTATTACCATTAGAATTATTTCTATATCATCGTATGCCAATCCTATAATCAAAATCCATCAGTGGCAGCCTGCTGCTGCTGCTGCTGCTAAGTAACTTGAGTCATGTCCGACTCTGTGTGACCCCATACACAGCAGCCCACCAGGCTCCCCCGTCCCTGGGATTCTCCAGGCAAGAGTACTGGAGTGGCTTGCCATTGCCTTCTCTGCTGCTGCTGCTGCTAAGTCACTTCAGTCGTGTCCGACTCTCTGTGACCCCATAGATGGAAGCCCACCCGGCTCCCCAGTCCCTGGGATTCTCCAGGCAAGAACACTAGAGTGGGTTGCCATTTCCTTCTCCAATGTGTGAAGGAGAAAAGTGAAAGTGAAGTCGCTCAGTCGTGTCCGACCCTTAGCGACCCCATGGACTGCAGCTTACCAGGCTCCTCCGTCCATGGGATTTTCCAGGCAAGAGTACTGGAGTAGCTTGCCATTGCCTTCTCTAGTGTTTATCAAATTCCCAAATCATTCAAGATTTCACTTTCCTTTCCTGATTATTACATTCCTTGCCTTAATGTGCCAGAAAAACTGAACTGTTCACCTTTTTAATTAAATACCTTCAAGCTACTTCCTTATCTATGTGCTGCTGTTCATATTCTTCCTACTTCCATACTCTTTCCATTTTGTTATATTTACATATCCAGATCCCACCCATTATTTAAAGTCCAACCCAAATGTTACCTCAGCGATACAGCCACTATGGAGAACAGTATGGAAGTTCCTTAAAAAGCTAAAAATAGAGTTATCACATGATCCAGCAATTCCACTCATGGATATATATCCAGAGAAAACAATTCAGAAAGATACATGCACCTGCAAGTTCATAGCAGCACTATTTTCCATAGCCAAGACATGGAAGCAACCTAAATGTCCATCAACAGATGAATGGAAAAGAAGATGTGGAACATATATACAGTGGAATATTACTCAGCAGTAAAACAGAATGAAATATTTCACTTGCAGCAACATGGATGGACCTAGAGATTTTCATATCAGTGAAGCAAGTCAGACAGAGAAGGACAAATATCATATGATATTGTTTATACATGGAATCTATAAAAAGGATATAAATGAGCTTATCTACAAAACAGAAATAGATTCACAAGCACAGAAAACAAACTTATGATTACCAAAGTGGAAGGGGGGAGGGTTAAATTAGGAGTTTGGAATTAAAATATGCACAGTACTATAGAAAGCATCACTACGAACAAAGCTAGTGGAGGTGATGGAATTCCAGTTGAGCTGTTTCAAATCCTGAAAGAGGATGCTGTGCAAGTGCTGCAATCAATATGCCAGCAAATTTGGAAAACTCAGCAGTGGCCACAGGACTGGGAAGGGTCAGTTTTCATTCCAATCCCAAAGAAAGGTAATGCCAAAGAATGCTCAAACTACCGCACAATTGCACTCATCTCACACGCTAGTAAAGTCATGATCAAAATTCTCCAAGCCAGGCTTCAGCAATATGTGAACCGTGAACTTCCAGATGTTCAAGCTGGTTTTAGAAAAGGCAGAGGAACCACAGATCAAATTGCCAACATCCGCTGGATCACTGAAAAAGCAAGAGAGCTCCAGAAAAACATCTATTCCTGTTTCATTGACTATGCCAAAGCCTTTGACTGTGTTGATCACAATAAACTGTGGAAAATTCTGAAAGAGATGGGCATACCAGACCACCTGACCTGCCTATATGCAGATCAGGAAGCAACAGTTAGAACTGGACATGGAACAGACTGGTTCCAAATAGGAAAAGGAGTATGTCAAGGCTGTATATTGTCACCCTGCTTATTTAACTTATATGCAGAGTACATCATGAGGAACGCTGGGCTGGAAGAAGCACAAGCTGGAATCAAGATTGCCAGGAGAAATATCAATAACCTCAGATATGCAGATGACACCACCCTTATGGCAGAAAGCGAAGAACTAAAGAGCCTATTGATGAAAGTGAAAGAAGAGAGTGAAAAGGCTGGCTTGAAGCTCAACATTCAGAAAACAAAGATCATGGCATCTGGTCCCATCACTTTATGGGAAATAGATGGAAAAACAGTGGAAACAGTGTCAGACTTTATTTTCGGGGGCTCCAAAATCACTGCAGATGCTGATTGCAACCAGGAAATTAAAAGACGTTTACTCCTTGGAAGGAAAGTTATGACCAACCTTGATAGTATATTAAAAAGTAGAGACATTACTTTGCCAACAAAAGCCCGTCTAGTCAAAGCTATGGTTTTTCTAGTGGTCATGTATGGATGTGAGAGTTGGACTGTGAAGAAAGCTGAGCGCCGAAGAATTGATGCTTTTGAACTGTGGTGCTGGAGAAGACTCTTGAGAGTCCCTTGGACTGCAAGGAGATCCAACAAGTCTATCCTAAAGGAGATGAGTCCTGGGTGTTCATTGGAAGGACTGATGCTAAAGCTGAAACTCCAATACTTTGGCCACTTCATGCGAAGAATTGACTCACTGGAGAAGAGTCTGATGCTGGGAGGGATTGGGGGCAGAAGGAGAAGGGGACAACAGAGAATGAGATGGCTGGATGGTATCACGGACTCTATGGACATGAGTTTGAGTGAACTCCAGGAGTTGGTGATGGACAGGGAGGCCTGGCATGCTGCAATTCATGGGGTCGCAAAGAGTCAGACACGACTGAGCGACTGAACTGAACTGAACTGATATGTAAAATAGATAATCAACAAGGATCTACTCTACAGCACAGAGAAACATAGTCAATATCTTACAATAATCTATGATAGAAAAAATGCAAAGAAGATATATATATGAAACACTGAATCACTTTACTATACCCCTGAAACTAACAGAACATTGTAAATCGACTATATTTCAGTAAAAATTAAAAAACAAAACCAAGTCACCTCAACAAAAAAGACTTTCTTCAAGCATTAATATCCTTGTCCTCCTTTGAACCAAAAGCATTCTCTCTGAATCCCTCTTCTGGTGTGTAACTTTTTTTTGCTTTATTACACTTACTTACACACATACCTTATTTACTCCAACTGTGTATTCTGCACAGGCTGTGCAGTCCTTCTCTACAAAATGTGGTGCTGGGATTCATAATGACCCATGTGCTTCCATTTAGAAAAGTAGTTCAATTTTAATAGCAATATTGCATTTTGGAAGAACAAAGTTTTACTGAGAGTTCAGAGTTCAATTTTGGTCTACCTTTCCCTATCTTTTAGAAGTTAATCCCTTGAAGGCTTTATTTCTTTTGTAAAGTGTGGATAATGTTATCAGTCTCACATATTTTTAATAAGACTGAGTCAGGCAAACACACAAACCACTGTGTGAAGGTATCTAATAAATGTTGCCCTGCTTCCTCTCCCTAGTTTAAGGTCCTTCCCAAGAAGGCTTTGGTACCCATGAACACTGATCTTAAAAAGCAATATTCAAAGATGTGCTCAGGAACTTCCCTGGGTGGTCCAGTGGTTAAGAATACACCTTCCAATGCAGGGGACATGGGTTTGATCCCTGGCTGAGGAACTAAGATTCCACATGCCGTGAGTCAACTAAACCTGCCCAATGTAACTACTGAGCATGCCGTTCCAGACCCCATGTGCCTCAACTAGAGAGAAGACTACTCACCACAACAAAGACCCAACGCAGCCAGATTAAAAAAATAAAAATATGTGCTAAGAGAACAAGAACATATAAGATTTGGGAATGAAGAAGGCCAGCCAACCAGGAGGACCCAAGCTGTGTTTCTTAGTCATTGGGACAAAACTGAGGAAAACACAAAGCTTTATGGAAAGAATTTATCTAACCCCAGAAGTGTCAACATAATACAAGTGATCAGTCCTAAAGGAAATCAATCCTGAACATTCATTGGAAGGACTGATGCTGAAGTTGAAGCTCCAATACTTTGGCCACCTGATGTGAACGGCTGATTCATTAGAAAAGACCCTGATGTTGGGAAAGATTGAAGGCAGGAGGAGAAGGGGACGAGAGAGGATAGGATGGTTGGATGGCATCACCAACTCGATGGACATGAGTTTGAGCAAGCTCCAGGAGTTGGTCATGAACAGGCAAGCCTGGTGTACTGCAGTCCATAGGGTCATAAAGAGTTGGACACAACGGAGCGACTGAACTGAATACAAGTGGTAGGGAAGGGATTGGAATTAAGTTACACTGACTAAATATAAGCTGCTGTAAGATGCTTTTAAGTCACCTCAATTAATCCCCATTTTACTGGTAAGGAAACTGAACTCCTATGAAATTAAGACACTTCTGTCACCTATCAGTTTATAAAGCTGGCATGCAAGCTTAGGACATGCTGATTCCTAAACTCCCATCGTGTTCACACACACAAACACACACACACACACACACACACAGACTCACTCACCCCCTCATGAGAGAAACAGAGTAAAACAAGGGAACTCTGATTCTCTGAAAAGTCTGTCTTTGTGCTGGGTTTTGACTGGGAGTAACTGAGGATGCATAAGGAAAAGAAAACTACATTAGTAAAACAGCTGTGTTAGTCCAACAGACTGCTGCAGACGCATTCTTGAGAAAGGAAAATTTCCATTTTCTTAAGAGAATAAATTATTCCTTTCACTAGCAATCGAATAACAATAAAAACACCTTTTGGTACATTCTAATAGAATTTCTAAAGAATTATTATAAAATGTTTCAATAAATCAATATTTAAATAAATTGCTCTTGAAATTTTCTCCTGAGCATTCTTTTACCTGTGAGCCTCCATTCTGTACCAAAAGAAAAAAGGGGAAAAATAATTAGAAATTTTGCTCTTATTTTAAATCCATAGATCCTTGTAAGGTCTACAAATCCCATGAAATATTCATTATTGATAACAAGCAATATACTAATTCAATATTATCCACAGCCCCTGGCCACAGAATGACAGTGTTCTTACTTTTCAAGCAATAACTGAAATTGGATATTTCCTCAAAGAAAGGTTATTCATATATTTAAGATGCATATGAGATAAAAATTAAAACTCTGCTTCTATGCCATGCTATACATCACTTTAAATATACAAGTTGCAGTAAGTGTTGAACAATTGTTAATTTTCATATGATGACCACACAAAAGTGTTGATTTGATTAAGCTCTCAGCAACCTCCCACCACAAAATCATATTAAATTTGTAGAAAAGAAACACTGAAATATTTGTGAGAACCAGAATTAAGACATTAAAGATGCTTCCTAACAAAAATCCAAATTACTTGAATAAAACTTTTGACATCAACTGGCCTAAATGATCTATTTTTAACCTGTCTTTTTTAACATTTGTTTCACAAGATTTCTAGAAAATATGGCAGGACTATTATCACGTAATGGATTATTTTTCAGAGTTCCATCTTATTTGTGTTTAATACTTTTAACACTCTTTATGTTCTAGCCATTTCTTCTATCACTAAGGGATATAAGAAACATTAGGAAGATTTCTTGATTTCTCTTGGCTCTTTAACTGCGGTCATGCTATATTTGTGTTATGATATGGATGAAAGCATGGTTCTTCATCTTAGGGCACCGAAGATCAGCAGTATGATCTTAAGGCTTCCCAAGTGGCTCAGTGGTAAAGAATCTACCTGCCCTGAGACTCAGGTTCAATTCCTGGGTCGGGAAGATTCCTTGGAGAAGGAACTGGGAAACCACTCCAGTATCTTGCCTGGGAAACCCCATGGACAGAGGGCCCTGGAGGGCTATATAGTCCATGGGAGTTGTAAAAGAGTTGGACATGACTTAGTTACTAAACAACAGCAACAATATGACCTTAAGTAAATTATTTAACCACTAAATCTCAGTTTTTTCTTCTTTTTATTAAGAACTATAATAACTGGCTCATGGGATGGTTTGGAAGATAGAATATCAGGCATGTATTTTAAATGTGTAAAATACCAGTACCTAGGGTCGCGGAGAGTCGGACATGAGTGAGCGACTGAACTGAACTGAACTGAACAGTACTGTGCCTGATAATGCAGCAAGAACAGAATAATCTGTTCTGTTGCATTTTTTGTGGCTAAGTCTAAGTTCTGGTATTTCAATTCCTTTTAACGCCACAGATATTCAATAACAATACAGGAACACTGACATCATGCTATGTGTCAAACTGTCAGCGAGCTTTGCTCCCATACCACCTAGAAGCGATTTCTGCTGCGATTATGTTCTATGGTCATTTATTAGAGAAGGTAAGTTCATTCCATTCAAGATATATGAACCTATACATATAAAATATTAATATTTAAGTAAAACTACATTTCAATATGTATTACCCAAATTACTAAAATAGGAACAGACACCAAACTATGCTCTGCAATGAATTCATTTTAAGAATTTTAGCACATCTAAAATTTTATATACTCAAAAAGTCTTCATATCGAAAAATGTGAGGTTTAGTTAACATTTATAATGACTTTTTAAATTGTAGTTTCTGGGAGAACTTTGTACAAGGATCTATTATTGCATTTAAGTAGTGTCTTAAGGTCTAATTTTTATGGTCTATTAAGCATAACTCTCAAGCACCTTAAACACAACTAAATGAGGTGGAATTACTGTTAACTTGTATTTTAGGTTACCGAGTGCCCAGGCAATTCCAACCAACTATATCCGGAATGGTATTTTATGACAGCTCATGACTTTCTATGTTGAGCTTCCTTGACTTAAAATTTTTACGAGATTGAAAACTGGCCTCGGAGATGGTGACTAAAAGTTGGGTCATTAGTCCTCACCTTTTAAGAAATAATGTCTCAGCAGGCTGCATTTGAACCACTTGAGCTCAAGGAGGTGTTAACAGAGTTGTTAATTAACCCAGGTCTGGAACCTATTGTGAAGAATTCCAGAAAGCTGGAACAATAGTGAGGTACTGCTTAACCCACAGTAGGGAAGAAATGACTTTTGCTTCAATAATACAGTCAAAAACTTTCATAATAAGAATATTAAGTCAAAAAAAGAATGGCAACCTGAAACTAATGGTCAGAAATTAGGGGCAAACGTACACTGCCTTCAAGAAAACCAGCTGGAGTAGAAATGGACAGAGTTGGACAGAGTATCAGTCTTTTTGGAACAATCTCCACCTCTACACATGAATGTGCAGTAAAAGAAACAGCAGAATGGCATCTCTCAAGCCTTTCATCAGATCAAGGCTTTGCTTAAATCATTCAAGATTTCAAGAATCTACAAGGATAGAGATTTCATGGCTTTTCTTGGTAAGCTTCTTCTAATGCTTAATTATCCACTTACAGTTCGGAAGATCTTAAGGTGAAAATAATCTCTACTTAGTTTGACAGTAAACCTCGCTGGTCTATGGAATCAGAATACTGACTAGCATAAACAAACAGAAACAAGTAAATCAACAAAGAATCTCTCCACTTCTTGGACTATAGTTGCTAAATACTCCTCAATTAGAGTTAGTCACTCAGTCTAGTCTGATTCTTTGCAACCCCATGGACGGTAGCTCACCAGGCGCCTCTGTCCATGGAATTCTCCAGGCAAGAATACTGGAGTGGATAGTCATTCCCCTCTCCAAGGGATCATCCCCTGAGATCTAACCATGTAATGAGAGAGATAAATGATGATTACAAACATATGAATATAAGGTTTAGATGCTATAATAAAAACATGTAAAAATTAATGTGACTCATTTTGAACTGTGGTGCTGGAGAAGACTCTTGAGAGTCCCTTGGATTGCAAGGAGATCCAACCAGTCCATTCTAAAGGAGATCAATCCTGGGTGTTCATTGGAAGGACTGATGCTAAAGCTGAAACTCCAATACTTTGGCCACATCATGCGACGAGTTGACTCACTGGAAAAGACTCTGATACTGGGAAGGATTGGGGGCGAGAGGAAAAGGGGACGACAGAGAATGAGATGGCTGAATGGCATCACCGACTCGATGGACATGAGTTTGAGTGAACTCTGGGAGTTGGTGTTGGACAGGGAGGCCTGGCGTGCTGTGATTCATGGGGTCGCAAAGAGTTGGACACGACTGAGCGACTGAACTGAACTGAACTGATAGGCTAAGATGAATCTTTACATGATAAATCATGCTCATTAGCACTTTTAAACCAGAGAGTTTATAACATGCATAATTATTGCACTTATCCATTGTACTTGGACATACATTTTAAGCAGTTTGAGTAAGTGCTTATAGTCAGTATTTCTTAGAACCAAAATAAACTTTGATTTTTATTTTTTTACTTTATTTCCTCATTAATGGTCAAATATGATAGTTAAGAGTTTTTCCTAGAAACAAGCTTATTTACAAACCACCATAGGGTTGCAAAGAGTTGGACATAACTGAAGCAACTTAGCATGCATGCACACATGTACCAATAAATCACACTCTCAATTTCATTCATCAATGTTAATGGTTCTGCAAACACCTACCACTCCCACCCAAGGTTCTCACTGCTGAAGAGTCTCAGGTACTAGAAACTCTGAGCCAAAGGTTAGGAACTGCCTAGTGATGGCAGGTGGGAACTACATGAGGTGGAGTGGCAGAAGAGCCACTATATTTTTTCATTTTGGCTGCATGTGGGATCTTAGTTCCTGGACCATGAATCAAATCCTAGACCCCTGCATTGGAGGCATGGAGTCTTAATCACTGGACCACCAGGGAAGTTCCAAAGGGGACTCCCACATTAAAGGTAGGAAACACTAGACCCTGATAAGAGAAGATGGCACAGAAGGAAGAGGAAATAGAATGGCTGTCCATCTTCAACATCTGGATGTCTGCAGGGGACACAAACTGTTAGAAAAAGGGATTTAATAAAGACGAGAAAGATAGAAACGAGAGCCATGAGAAACCCTCTGGTCTAACACCTCTTAAGCAGAAAAGTTTCAAGAATAGATCTTATGTAATAATATTTCCAGGGAAAGAATAATATTCCTTTGAGGAGTTTGGGATTAACAGATACACACTAGTATATACAAAATAAATAACCAACAAGGACCTACTGTATAGCACAGGGAACTATCTTAATGTTCCATAATAACTATAAGGGAAAAGAATATGAAAAAGAATTTTATATATATATATATATACTATATGAATCACTCTGCTGTATACCTGAAACTAACACAACATTGTAAACCAACTATAATTAAAAAATACATCTTAAAAAATGAAGAATATCTCTTTGCCTTTCAAACATCTCTCTCCTCGAGTTCATTACTACACAAACCTTATTTGAATTGCTTTAATTCTGTTGGAGAAGTAGAAGGCTTAAACCTGGATTTATTTGAGAGAATCAATACACAGATAAAAATGTGTTTTTAGACACAGTATAAAAGATGACTACAAACTGGCATCATCTTGGAGGAAGATTCTAGACTTTCTTGTAAGATAACAAAAAGATGAGACCAGGGATGGTAAACGTAAATTGACTCCATATTTATCTGAGCCTCTACAAATAAACAGTATAGGAATTGATGATTCAAAATTTGTGACTATAGCATCCCTGAGAAAAACTAATATATCTAGTTTTATCACAGGTTTCAGACTTGCTGGCTTGCACCTGATTAATTCCTGTTAACACATTCTAGTATGGTGTATATTTGGAAGATTGTGAACAAAGCTTGTGTACAAGTTCCTTGCTTAGAACTTGCAGAATATTGTTTACATATTATCTCATTTGATGTTCACAAAAAGTCAATAGGAAAGTTAAGGAAGACATTAATTTCTTCTAATAAATCTGATTCTCTGGACTTATACATGTATTCCTAATACTCCTAGTATCCTCAACTGTATTCTGCAGTATTTGTTTTGTCAACTAGGAGTTCCTATATCTAATGCAGACATAATTACTGTCTTCAAGGTAAAGCTGCTTCCTTTCTTCTGACTTCATACTTCCTATAATCTCCAGGAGGCTATCCCCATAAATACTAAGAATGTAATTGGGTGTTCTGGATCAGAAACTAGTCATACTTTCTTTGTAGCACTAGTGGGATGGTGTCTTACTCATTCATGATGGTATCTATTAAAACAAAGTACTCTTGTAAAGCATCTCAATGTGTTTTCATTGAACTACTGGCTGTCTTCCAGAGTAGACCCACTCCAAGAAAGCATTCTAAAAATCTTGATTTTATTTGTAAGTAATTTTTCTCCAAATGACCTTTCAATTTTAGAGTCTTCTATCCAGTGATATTAGTACTAAACAGCCCAAACAAGACAACCCAGTGCAAATATTCCCAAATGGTCTATTGTAGCATATTTCCCTCCATATCTTTCTGAGTACAGAGTCAAAGAGGTGAATTTCAAAATCAGGCTAGAAAGCAGTCAAAAAGGAGATATTTGCTGCTGAGTCTCATTTAAAAATCAAAGGGTTTTATCTGTGAAGCATTCTAAAATTAATTAATTAATTTCAAATGATTTTTCGGCCTGGATATTAAAGCACTTTTGCTTCTATTTTTAAACACATGTATTGTTGAAAATAGTCATTTTCATCTCTTCAGATCCAAGATTTTCTTTTTATAATGTCCCCTTTGAAAAGTGAAAGTATTAGTTGCTCAGTCATTTTTGATTCTTTGCCACCCCATAGAGTGTAGCCTTTCCCAATTTGGAACCAGTCTGATGCTCCATGTCTGGT
The DNA here is from genome assembly GCF_049115385.1 of Moschus berezovskii. Classification (NCBI taxonomy): domain Eukaryota; kingdom Metazoa; phylum Chordata; class Mammalia; order Artiodactyla; family Moschidae; genus Moschus; species Moschus berezovskii. The sequence continues at coordinate 41,856,938 of NC_142475.1, forward strand.
TCTAACTGTTGCTTCTTGACCTGCACACAGATTTCTCAGAAGGCAGGTAAGGTGACCTGGTATTCCCATCTCTTTAAGAATTTTCCAGTTTGTTGTGATCCACACAGTCAAAGGCTTTGGCATAGTCAATAAAGCAAAAGTAGATATTCCTCTGGAATTCTCTTGCTCTTTCTGTGATCCAACAGATGTTGGCAATTTGATATCTGGTTCCTCTGATTTCCTAAATCCAGCTTGAACAGAAGTTCTTGGTTCACGTCCTCTTGAAGCCTAACTTGGAGAACTTTGAGCATTATTTTGCTAGTGTGTGAGATGAGTGCAACTGTGTGGTAGTTTGAACATTCTTTGGCATTGCCGTTCTTTGGGTTTGGAATAAAAACAGACCTTTTCCAATCCTGTGGCTACTACTGAGTTCTCCAAATTTGCTGGCATATTGAGTGCAGCACTTTCACAGCATCATTTTTGGGACTTGAAATAGCTCAGCTGGAATTCCATCACCACCACTAGCTTTGTTTAGTGATGCTTCCTAAGACCCACTTGACTTTGGACTCCAGGATATCTGGCTGTAGGTGAGTGATCACACCAACGTGGTTATCTAGGTCATTAAGATCTTTTTTGTATAGTTTTTCTGTGTATTCTTGCTACTTCTTCTTAACATCTTCTGCTTCTGTTAGGTCCATACCATTTCTGTCCTTTACTGTGATCATCTTTGCATGAAATGCTCCTTTGGTATCTCTAATTTTCTCAAAGAGATCTCTAGTCTTTCCTATTCTGTTGCTTTCTTCTATTTCTTTACATTGATCATTGAGGAAGGCTTTCTTCTCTCTCCTTGCTTTTCCTTGGAACTCTGCATTCAAATGGGAATGTCTTTCTTTTTCTCTTTTGCCTTGCACTTCTCTTCTTTTCTCAGATTTCTGATAAATCTGTATGCAGGTCAAGAAGCAACAGTTAGAATTGGACATGGAACAACAGACTGTTTCCAAATTGGGAAAGGAGTATGTCAAGGCTGTATATCGTCACCCTGTTTATTGAACTTATATGTAGAGTATATCATGTGAAATGCTGGGCTGAATGAAGCACAAGCTGGAATCAAGATTGTTGGGAGAAATATAAATAACCTCAGCTATGCAAATGACACCACCGTTATGGCAGAAAGCGAAGAGGAACTGAACAGCTTCTTGATGAAAGTGAAAGAAGAGAGTGAAAAAGCTAAATTAAAAGTCAACATTCAAAAAACTAAGATCATGGCATCCGATCCCATCACTTCATGGCAAATACATGCAGAATCAATGGAAACAGAGACAGACTTTATTTTCTTGGGCTCCAAAATCACTGCAGATAGTAACTGTAGCCATGAAATTAAAAGACACTTGCTCCTTGGAAGAAAAGCTATAACCAACCTGGACAGCATATTAAAAAGCAGAGACATTACTTTGCCAACAAAAGTCTGTCTAGTCAAAGCTATGATTTTTCCAGTAGTCATGTATGGATGTGAGAGTTGGAACATAAAGAAGGCTGAGTGCCAAAGAATTGATGCTTTTGAACTGTGGTGTTGGAGAAGACTCTTGAAAGTCCCTTGGACTGCAAGGAGATCAAACCTGTCATTCCTAAAGGAAATCAGTCCTGAATATTCCTTGGAAGGACTGATGCTGAAGCTGAAGCTCCAATACTTTGACCATCTGATGTGAAGAACTGACTCATTTGAAAAGACCCTGATGCTGGGAAGGATTGAAGGCAGGAGGAGGAGGGGACAACAGAGTATGAGATGGTTAGATGGCATCACCGACTCGATTGACATGAGTTTGAGGAAGCTCTTGGAGGTGGTGATGAACATGGAAGCCTGGCGTGCTGCAGTCCATGGGGTTGCAAAGAGTTGGACATGACTGAGCTACTGAACTGGACTGTAGCCCGCCAGGCTATTCTGTCCATTGAATTCTCCAGGCAAGAACACTAGATTGGGTAGACAATCCCTTCTCCAGGGGAATCTTCCCAACACAAGGATCGAACCCAGGTCTCCCGCAGTGCAGGCAGATTCTTCGACATTAGAGCCATCAGGGAAGCCCATCCCCTTTGCAATACAGAAATAAAATCACATATAAAATTATCTATCTACACATAGGAATTAAATAAATATAATGGCTTAAACATACAAGGAGAGAGAAAACAAAATGAATGTAAAACAAAATAATACATATTTCACTTTGGAGAATCTGAGGCATGGCCACATGTGTAATGAAGGAGGCATTTGCTTGCAGCCATATGTAGCATCACTGTGGACTGACAAGCACAAAGGCACCCTCTTACAAGTGCTTTGCATGGCCAACATTATTTCATGAAGAGGTTTATTAGTGATATAGTTTTTCAAAATTGTAAAATGTACAGTGGCAACACCAGTTATAATAGACAAGCTTTGAAAAGCTTTCAGCTCTCAGATAGACAGCAGAATCTTTCCCATATTGCAGTGGTCCAGTGGACCTAACTCACACATGTGAAATGTCTTCAGAAATCTATCACCATGATTGTCAACATCTTCACAAATTTTCAAAACACCCCTGGGATAATACTGTTGTTGTGCTGCTTAGTCACTACGTCTTTAGTCTCAAAGACTCAAAGAATCATGTCCAACTCTTTGTGAATCCATGGACTGTAGCCTCCTGGCTCCTCTGTCCATAGAGTTCTCCAGGCAGTAATAGTGGAGTGGGTAGCCATTCCCTTCTCCATGACATCTTATTGACGCAGAGATCAAAACTGTGTCTCCTGTTTGGCAGGTATTCTTTACCTGGAGCCACCTGGAAAGCCTGAACCCTTGCTTAACCCTCGGAACTCAACCCAGGCTTCCCATTGAAAGCCAGGCTTACTTTGAACTGCCCATGATCCTTTCTGAGTCAGAAAAGCCTCCCCTAGCTCCCAGGACTCAGAGGATTAAAGTCCTCTCTTTATATACCTCTTTCACAGCACAGGCCTCAATTTATCAGATATATGATTTGAAAGTGCTGATCTCTACTTTCAAGCTGTAAGCTCCATGAAGGCAAGTCAGAATCTGTCTGACTCTGTAGCTATAGTGTCAAAACTGTTGTCAGCACATGGCAGGTGTTCCGTGATGAAGGAATGGTAAAGAAATGGATAAATGAATTTGCAACCACTTAAAAGTTTGAAGTCCTGACATATTGATTCACTGGGTAATATGCTAAGATACTGATCTCTGAGTATATTTATCTACATATTGTGCTGAACTTTAGGTGCATCTTTAGAAATAATAAAAATATGAAAAAGCTCGTAGGAGAAACTATAAATACCAGTCAAAATAAGGCAGTTGTTCCTTATGTAATGAACTCAATATGTATTGTAGAACACAGCCTAAAAACATACGATCTTTAGATTCTTATTAGTGGACTGGGTGATTGCGTGACTTACCAAAGAATTGCTGAAAGAATATTTTCAAGGTACTTAATGAATATTTATGGTTTCTGTAACTAAAAATATCTTAACAACGTAACTTTTAACATAGTTTAAGAAATAAAGATCACTTTGTCATGTTCCCACTTTAATACAATAGTTTCAAACTATCTTTCATGGTGAATATTTCTTTATTCAAATTCTATTTCATTTCTGAAGAGGTTTGAGGTCTATATTGTAAGTGACTCATTCCTATCCTTGGTAAAGACTGAATAAGTTACTTTCATTTTTATCTAGGAATTGAATAAAATTAACAAAATGAGAACCCCAAATGGAGGCTGAAATATCTAAATGTTACAATGATGAGTTTAACTATCCAAACATCTTTCCAAACCAAAACTTAGCCAAATATACAATCATCATTTCAGTTTTTCCAAATGGCTGCAGTTCCCTCTCTTAGAATAATGGAGTGCTCAAATCTTTGATAGTTAATTGTACAGGATTACTGTCTGGCAATCGACCAACTCCCTGGCCTGGGGGCACATCATTTTATTTAATGGTTCATCACCAAGACCTTACTAGCACAAACGACAACACAGATCACTGCAGAATCATGACAAGAAAGTCATAGACCAAGTCAGCCCATCCCACCTGGGAGAAAGAGGTTTCACTTAATAAACTACCTAGGTAAATGGTAACCAACACGAGTAGCTATTAACTCCAGGAGCAGATTAAGTAAAAGAGCAAATGGGCAAATATTTTTTTTCACCTTCACTAATAAACTTAATATATTACCTAGTTCAACATTTCTCTCAAATACAGTACTTTGCCTTCAGAATACAGAAATAACATCTACAGTTGGGAGAAACACAATATCAGATAAAAAGGATAATGACATGTAAGGTCTGAGAGTTTCACATTTTCTATCAAAATTGAACTTTTAAATCTTCCCTAAGTCAAAAACAGTCATTTTTGAAAAATGTTTTCTTTTGTGGAAAATATTTAACTCACAAATCAGCACTGTATGACTGAAAAATTTATTTTTAAAATTTGTCTTCAAAATATATGCCCAGATGTATTTCACATGGAAGCCTAGATGGCTCACATTTGGGAGAAGCAATTGTTTACCAGACAAAACAAGAAAAGGTGCCACAGGCCTCATATCAGACTTTTTTGAGCTCAAAATCAGCCCAGCAGGCTCCTCCATCCCTGGGATTCTCCAGGCAAGAATACTGGAGTGGGTTGCCATTTCCTTCTCCAATAAAAATGATCAAACTCTTTAAAATGGTATTTACCTAAAAACTGACATGGATGAGAGGGACATACTTGTCCTTACACTTGATATCAAGACAGCAAAAATCTCATTTGTCTCTTTTTAATTTACAAATCTTTTAAGCATTTTATACCATGTTTTCCTATTTGTGAATATCTTCCCTTTTCTGCTTGGTAATTTCTCAGTCACCTTTTAAGACTAAGACCCAAATGTGTCATCCCTTGAGTCCCCTTGAAGGCTCTGTGACCATCTCTGTACTCAGTGCTCCCAAAAAACATTTTTCATACCCGTATCTCCACTGCAATCATCATTTCCAAACAGCTGCAATTCCCGTGTTGTGCTGTCATTTACTTGTTTAAATGCGTGTTTCTTCATCAGAACTCCGTGAATGAAGGGACTACATTCCCACCTTTGCATCTTCAGCATTCAAGATAGTTCCTGGCACATAACAAGGGCTGAATGTATTTGTTTTAAATGAGTCATGTTTTACAGGCAAACTACGTCCCTTGACTATGATAGTAAACTTCATGAATGAAAATATCTGGGTCAGCATCTAAAATGAACTGATGTCTCTGACGCCAGTCAGAAGTCCCTGGTCCTCTGTCACCTGCCGGCTCAGGGCGGTCCCTCTAGTGAACCCTCTGGCTACACAGACTCCCTTCACCATGCACCTCAATGTTCCACCCCTGGCGTCTCGTCTTTCATCTCACCTGTCTCGGAGGCTTCTCACATCCTGTCTGCTCCAATTAGAAGACACAGGCATCCTGCCTCTCCTGTGAATCAGATCTGTATTCTAAGCCAAGCTCTGCTCAGTTATCTGTATGAGCTTCAGCTAAAATGGCCCTCTCTGAACCAACCTTCTCATCCACAGACAAGGAGGACAGGTTAGGGCAGGGAAGGTCATGGGTGCAGAATCACACAGATATGGGCGCAAGCCTTTCATGCCTTTAAACACATCAAAGAGCCCTTAAGTTCATGTCCAATTTGTAAAATCACCATAATGATCTATTAATAGTTTCATCAGGTTGTGGTGAAGAACAAACAAAAGCATCACAGATTTAGAAACTCGGAAATGCTTAAAGGCCTCTGATCTTCTGTAGAGAGTCCATACATCACGTAGTGACCACTGTCCCATAGTGATATTCTTCTGTATTCTTCCTTAATGCAAATCTGACTATATCAGCCCCCTCCAACACACACTTCCTCTTAAAAGCCTCCAATGGTTGCCCATCATGCTCAGAACAAAGCCCTCCATTAAACTCCTGATGAATACATCTCCAGAGATGTCTCCAAATGATGTCTGACCAGCCTCAAGGAACTAGTTCCAAGTCCTCAATTACCCACCTTCTCTCATGGCTGCACATATACTAACTCTTCCCTGACACCCACTCCCCAACTCCAGTACTTCTGCATACCTCTTTCATAGCTCTTGCCACGCTGTATTGCAATTTTTTTTTTTGAGGGGAGGCTCTGGCTTCCACTTCAGACTGTGAGAACAGAGGTGGTTGTGTATGCTGTTGTATCGTTGCTGCCCAGACTGTTGCCTCTTGTGTGTAATGTCATTGAATAAGGTTTGCAGGAGGGATAAATTACTGCCTGGAAACCCCTGCTTGACAGCTCTTCGTGTTCCTGAGTTAAGAGTTGGCCATAATGTGTATTGATTAAGTATGGATATCTCATGGTAAATTCCTTCATCATTATTGAAAAAATAAGCCAAGCTGTGGTCAATTAAGTAAATGCAGAGGAAAATATGATATTAATTTGGGGATATATAATAGACATAATAACCATTTTTTTTAAATTTGGCAATTTATACCCTGCCTCTTTTCATAAAGGATACAAGAAAGCATATTTGTTGAGTGAAAAAAAAAGAAAAGGAGATCAGAAATAAGCATGAAGTGAGGACCTGTACAGTTGCTATAGCTGAACAGTAAATCTGAATCTGGGCTTCCTGGAAGCAAAACAACATTCATAGTAATATATACTCCAGTTTTGATGTGGCAAGTAAGAGGCTGGAGATAGCATAGAGGAATGGTTTGAAATGCAAGCAATTTGACCGTTAAAAAAAATGTTAATAGATGTTACAGTGATATGCATGCATGGAATTAAAATGAACACAAATTAAGAATAAATATTTTGTAAGGCACCTATTTTTAGAAATTTCATTAATAATCAACACGAGCCACATTGTTGCATCTGTCACCCAGGAGCTTCTCTCTACCCACCCACCCATTCCAACTCCAATCCTGGCCCTTTCTGGTTTTTGCTCCTGAAACCAGATAAATAACCTAGTAATAAAAACGTGTGTTGAGCAGAGGTGGAACTATGTGATGCTTTACATTTTGAGAAGTGAAATCATTCAAGAGTGGGGTGTGGGAGATACTATACAAATTATAATATAAAATAATAATTTATGATTTAATGAATAACATTAAATTCTCATGGATCTCAGGCTGTTCATTAAGACAAATAAAATAAGTAAAAGAAGAAAATGACATGACATCCTTCCACATTGGCCTTCAAAGAAACAATGTCATGACTGCATATTAAGACAATCACACCTAAATGAACATACACCAAGAAAGTAAAATTCTTCTTTGAAATTATTTGACATTGATACACATTCTAGCAGCCTAACTTAATCCCGATAACGACACCGAACTCATAAGAAGTAAACTGATGGAAATAACATTAGGGTGTGGCCTCTGAAGGCTGGAACAGTGCTGTGAGGTCAAGTGACAGAAGAGAATGAGCTGTGTCCCACCTGTTGTTGTTCAGTCACTAAGTCCTGTCCAACTCTTTGCAACTCCATGGACTGAAACATGCCAGGCTTCCCTGTCCTTCACCATCTCCCGGAGTTTGCTCAGATTTATGTCTATTGAGTTGGTGATGCTATCTAACCATCTCATCCTCTGCCGCCCCCATCTTCTTTTGACTTCAGTCTTTCCCAGCATCAGGATCTTTTCCACTACTAGCCCACAAAAGTGAGATTATTAATAATGCTAAGCTTACCCTCAGACTCTCTAGGGTCCAGTTTATCTATGCAATAAATGACACTTGCTCAAAGACCGATTAAAGGTGCAATGGCTCTTTACTGATGATTAAAGGCAAACATAACTAATAACAAGTAACAACAGACTATTTCTACATACTTTCCTTCAAGCAATTTGTATAATGCTTTGTGTTACTTAATAGAATGTGAAACAAATGCACAAATACTAGGTTTAATTTTCAATAAATAAGTTTGCATGTAATCCATTTTGTAACAGGTATTGAGTATAATGTTTAACCAAGATTTTATATTCTCTATGGCAGTCTGCTCTTCTTTATAACCCATGTTAATGAAGACTTGACTGAAAGTCAAAAGAGGGAAAGCAATATGAGCTTCTCAGGAAAAGGAAAATATGTCCTAATACATAGATCTGAAAAGGTAGAAATGATTAAAGACTAATCATTAGGTAACAACTAAAACACCCCTGCATAAAAACACCCCATAATTAAATTACAAGCAAGCAAAAAAACTGGGAAAATACAACATATACTATAAAGGGCTGCTGCTGCTGCTGCTGCTAAGTCACTTCAGTCATGTCCGACTCTGTGTGACCCCATAGACGGCAGCCCACCAGGCTCCCCCATCCCTGGGATTCTCCAGGCAAGAACGCTGGAGTGGGTTGCCATTTCCTTCTCCAATGTGTGAAAGTGAAAAGTGAAAGTGAAGTCGCTCAGTCGTGTCTGACTCGTAGTGACCCCATGGACTGCAGCCTACCAGGCTCCTCTGTCCATGGGATTTTCTAGGCAAGAGTACTGGAGTATTCTTAATATACAAAGAGCTCTAAAACATCAATAAGGAAAAAAAAAAAAAAACCTGAACATCTAAATGAAAAAGTGTGCAAAGTATATGAGCATACAATTCATTAAAGAATATAAAGAAAATCTGACCTCACTATTATTAAAAGTAAAATAGCAATAATATCTTCATTTATTATTAGGAAATTTTTAAAAGAATAATAACCCACAACTTTGGTTAGGGTATGAACATTCTTCAAAATTGCTTGTGCAATATTAATGGACCCAACCTACCTGGAGGGCAATTTGGAAATACGTGTTTAAAAATGCATGCCATATAATGAAGCAATTCTCATCCTAGAAGTTTATCACAAAATAATCAGGAAAGTATGTAAAGAAATACAAACAAGTATGTCCCTAAGACTAACTGTTCACATTTCCTAAATGCCTTAATCCTAATGGCATTTTACTGATGCACAAATAAGCGACTTATGTAGGTGAAATAATTTTTCAAAGATACAATGAGCACAGCCCAAAATCATTAACAATATATCAAAAATTCAAAGCCTTAACCACCAACTAATAGTATGATAATTTTAATTTTTTTTTGACTAAAATATGTGCGAGATAGAAACAGAAACTAGAAGTGACTAGGGCAAAGAATTGAAGATCCAGAGACATAAAGAGGACCAAGAAACAAGACAGACAAAAACGAAGACAGACAGACAGAGAGCTGGAAAAGCAAAAAACATAGGTGGAAAGAGACAGAACATGACTGAGAGAAGCAGCACATTTTGAAATTATTAATAGTGTATCTTATTTTTCTTTTGGCTATCTGTTTCTTATTAGTTTTTGAAACGAGTATTACTAATGTAATACAAATATTTTTAAGAATAAGTGAACTGCTAATGGAGGCAGGAACACAGAGTTATCTAATTGGGTCTATGCCTGGTAGCACCATTAAAGCAAATAGGTTATGAGGTTTCATAAGGTTGAGTCTTACACCAAAGGCAGAGGGTAACATTCCAAACTGTAAACCAGGTAAGGGAGAACAAGATAAAAGAAACTGTTAGTCCAACTTAATTCCAAAGAAGGCCCCAAGTGTGATTATTCTACGTTGTTAATCTGGGGACACACACATAGTTTTTGTCAATACAGAAGGAAAAGGCCAATATCATTCTTAATGGAATCTATAGCCCCTGTTTGTAACCCTAAAGAATGTACATGTGGGCATGTAATCACTCACATGCACATGTGTGCATGCACACACAAACCACACAAAAAATGAAAATAAACCCAGAAAACCTTTTCAAGTGGCTATGACAATGCTAAATGGAGAAGCACTAATGGTGGTAGATCAACCATGTTAATTTAGGATGCAAAGAATTATACATGTTGCTGTAGAGGCTTCACTTTCTTAGATTACACTGCTTAAGGTTTGCAGCTAAAGTGAGGTAAAAAACTGTTTCTGCCAACATTGAAACCACATATTTTTAAACAGCAAAAGATGAAATATATATGTACTCCTATACACCGTGTTTTCCATTCAAGTCATTGCCAATTTTTTTTAAAACCATAATCTAGAGCCATACTAAATATGATTAAATATTTATGAATGAACCGACATCTCCCTTTCTCTTGTCTTCATGAAGGTAATTGAAAATTCTGAATAATGGTGTCAAAACTCTAAGCTTCACAGAAATTTCACCAAATTGATTCTGAATGTCCAGAAAGGATTGCAGGGGAGGCTGGAATCAGTTTGAGCATCCTTTTCTTAAGAATTAGTTTCTCTCTAGGGACTTCCCTAGTGGTCCAGTGGTCAAGACTTGACCTTCCAACACAGGGGAAGTGGGTTCAAACCCTGATTGGGAGCTAAGACCCAACATGCCTCACGGCCAAAAAGTCAAAACATAAATCAGAAGCAATAATGTAACAAATTCAATGAAGACTTTAGAAATTGTCCACATGAAAAAAAAAATTTTTTAAGAAAAAAAAAAAAGAATTAGCTTGTTTCTAGTAATAATAATCTGTTCTTATACCTGGGTGGCCATATGCATAATATTCATACTGTTAACAACCACCTTATGTTACTCATCACTTGTAATGACCACTCCTGATGAACTCAGTTCTCTAAATGTTCATCATCAGAGAGAGAGCTGTATGTATGAAATGCAAAAAAGTTAAGACTTTATTTCCCAAGTCAATATTCTGACCTGCATGAAGCATAAAGAGAATAATATTATATGTAAACACACAAAAACACCAAAGACACGAATTTATGGCCAAAGTGTTCACCTAACAGCAGGTGGCAAATTACAGTTTTATCTTGCCTTCTTTCCCACATACTTCCCCTAAAATTAGTTCCAAAGCTTCTGATAAAAGCCAGGTAAGAAAGAAGATAGTTTTCGTATGGTTTAACTGAACCTATACCAGAGACGGAAATAAAGATGGCAAATAGGTTTCAATCTACCTGCCCCTTCTAATCAACTGGTAAGCCTTGCCAAGAACACCCTGTCAAGAAGGATTCTGGGTGGCTTTATTAATTACTGATGTCTACTGTATAAACTCAAGGGAGATAGTGGAGAATACCATTTGATTCTATTCTTTTCTTTTATGTCTAATATATTATACGTTCACTCATAATTGGACTTATTGTCAAACTTCATCCTATTTTCATGTAAATATAAAACAACTAGATATGTCAGAATTTTTTGGCAAATATTAACGTAGATATTAGTCAGATTGAGATGCCCTTTCAGCAAGAGGTGATAGATGGAAAGATTCAACCAGATAGTGAACAGAGATGAGAATATACATTGCCTCCAATGCATGTGAGTCAGAGGAACAGATCTGCTGTGAATCCCAAGGGCCTCTAAGAAACATTGCAAAAAGGAAACCAGAAATTCCATATTTACGCTTCATGTAGAAAATTGATGATATGGAGAAAAAGTGTATAGGCCTACAAATCAATACAAAATGGTTACCCCTTCTTGTTACAGTTTGGGTCTTATCAGCTTCTGTGCTATTAAAAACTTGTGAGAAAAATTATTTTATAAGATCACAAACATTTCACTGTCTGAAATACTATGCATTATTTTGTTATTTTTATCATTTATCTTCAAAATAATGTTTTGAAAGGTTTAGATAAGTGCTTATAGTAAAGGACTGAAAAGGCAACATTTAGATTATGATTTGAATCTCAGCTCTGCCACTGATTTTTTTCATTCACTACTTTTTATATTTGACAAAGACTTGTTAACTACTATATGTAATGGGAAAACACAACAAATCAAAATCGTTCACAGAATTTGTGATAGGAAATAGAGCAGGAAATTAAAAAGTGGAAAATATTACAAAGATGCATTTAGAAGCAGAAAGACAAGAGTGAACACAGCTAGCAACTGAATTTCTTCATGCATACTCTACATCCTGTTTCTTTGCATAGTTATTTCAAGGCTACAAGATCACATAGAATTTCTTTTACTGTAAATACACTAATTTACTTCTTTTCCTATTAAGACTGAAAAGAACAACAGTCTGGCATTTTAAGTCCAGGTTACATCCCTTTGGTGTCAAATTTTTCATTTCAATCATCCAATGGCATTGTTAAGCATTCACAAAACAAATATGTCTTTACATAAAGTCAATATAGTTTTAGAGCATCCCTCCTAGACATAAATGCAGAAATTCTCCTTGCATTGTAGACATCCTCAGGGAAAGCTTTCTGATAACCACAAGCGTCCAAGACCCTAATCTTGGTTAATCACTAACAGGTTAGCATCTCTGAAAACAACACAGCCTAAGAGCAGAAGAATGTGTGGTCTGGTTCTCATAGAATTTTAAACCTAGGACAAAACATAGGGATTTAGAAGGTTATTTTTTTTTAAATCTGAATTAATAACACATTATCAGTTTGGTACAAAAATATGAACAGCAATTATCAAGCTTCCAGATATGCAATATAGCTCAGAAATAGGATGTGCTTGCTACTGATTCTGTAGAGGAAAAATATATAATTTTTAGCACAAGCAACCTTTTGCAATAATAAATAATCTGTCAAATCATCTTCAGTTCAGTTCAGTCGCTCAGTCATGTCCAACTCTCCTTAAAACACTGCAAAATCTTACACTATTTTATTTGTACTGAATTATCAATTAGCTTAATAAATCCTATTCTACCCTCAAAGTACCAATAATAAGATATACAACATGTATTGAGTAAAAGTGGAAAATAATTGTATAGCATAACATATTTATATCATAATGAACTTTATTTCATTTATCTACATTAAAGGCATTGTAAAAATTCAAAATCAGCTTCTCTCAGCTCTAAGATTTTGGGCTGAAGAAATGACTAGCCCAGGAAGTTCTACCAAGTTCATAAAGAATCATGACTTTTCCATTCTCTTCATTATAGATGAATACGTAGTTAGTCAACTAACCCACAATTCTGGGCACAGAATGCCACCTAAATTATCTCACCAAGAAAAATGGCCCTAAAGTAATAAGGACTGATAGATACCATTCTTTGAAGGAAACATTAAGAGCTTTGGAACTGGGACAAGTTACTTGGTTCTACACTGAATGGCACTACTCACCTAGAAATTGAGAAACAATCAACTAGGCAAGATCAGTTATAGAAAAAAGAAACTTTCTGCTAGACAGTTGAGATCAGAAGACTTCAAACTAGCACTTTATGAAATATCTACATTAAACTGAAGAAAATCATAAGTAACAGAAAATGTCACATCACATACAGGTGGTTTAAAGTCTAAACTGAATAGTCATGGGACACAATAGTCCAGAACTGAATTGAGTAGACACAGCATCAATTTTAAAGAAAGCCTGTATTTCCATACAAATTGTGAAATTATTTGTTCTAGCTCTGTGAAAAATACCATTGGTAGCCTGATAAGGATTGCATTGAATCTACAGATTGCTTTGGTTAGTTTATTCATTTTCACTATATTGATTCTTCCGATCCATGAACACGGTATATTTCTCCATCTATTAGTATCCTCTTTGATTTCTTTCACCAGTGTTTTATAGTTTTCTACATATAGATCTTTTGTTTCTTTCAGTTCAGTTCAGTTCAGTTCAGTCGCTCAGTTGTGTCCGACTCTCCGTGACCCCATGAATCACAGCACACCAGGCCTCCCTGTCCATCACCAACTCCCAGAGTTCACTCAAACCCATAGGTAGATATATTTCTAAATATTTTGTTCTTTTCGTTGAAATGGTGAATGGAATTGTTTCCTTAATTTCTCTTTCTATTTTCTCATTATTAGTATATAGGAATGCAAGGGATTTCCGTGTGTTGATTTTATATCCTGCAACTTTGCTGTATTCATTGATTAGCTCTAGTAATTTTCTGGTGGAGTCTTTAGATGTAGAGGATCATGTCATCTGCAAACAGTGAGAGTTTTACTTCTTCTTTTCCAATTTGGATTCCTTTTATTTCTTTTTCTGCTCTGATTGCTGTAGCCAAAACTTCCAAAACTATGTTGAATAGTAGTGGTGAGAGTGGTTACCCTTGTCTTGTTCCTGACTTTAGGGGAAATGCTTTCAATTTTTCACCATTAAGGATAATTTTTGCTGTAGGTTTGTCATATATAGCTTTTATTATGTTGAGGTATGTTCCTTCTATGCCTGCTTTCTGGAGGGTTTTTTTTATCATAAATGGATGTTGAATTTTGTCAAAGGCTTTCTCTGCATCTATTGAGATAATCATATGGCTTTTATTTTTCAATTTGTTAATGTGGTGTATTACATTGATTGATTTGCAGATATTGAGGAATCCTTGCATTCCTGGGATAGAGCCTACTTGGTCATGATGTATAATCCTTTTAATGTGTTGTTGGATTCTGTCTGCTAGAATTTTGTTAAGGATTTTTGCATCTATGTTCATCAGTGATATTGGCCTGTAGTTTTCCTTTTTTTGTGGTATCTTTGTCAGGTTTTGGTATGAGGGTGATGGTGGCCTCATAGAATGAGTTTGGAAGTTTACCTTCCTCTGCAATTTTCTGGAAGAGTTTGAGAAGCATAGGTGTTAGCTCTTCTCTAAATTTTTGGTAGAATTCAGCTGTGAAGCCATCTGGACCTGGGATTTTGTTTGCTGGAAGATTTCTGATTACATTTTCAATTTCCGTGCTTGTGATGGGTCTGTTAAGATTTTCTATTTCTTCCTGGTTCAGTTTTGGAAAGTTGTACTTTTCCAAGAGTTTTTCCATTTCTTCCAAGTTGTCCATTTTATTTCACAATTTGTATGGAAATATCAGTTCAGTTCAGTCGCTCAGTCGTGTCCGACTCTCCGCGACCCCATGAATCACAGCATGCCAGGCCTCCCTGTCCATCACCAACTCCCGGAGTTCACTCAAACTCATGTCCACAGAGTCGGTGATGCCATCCAGCCATCTAATTCTCGGTCGTCCCCTTCTCCTCCCACCCCCAACCCTTCCCAGCATCAGAGTCTTTTCTAGTGAGTCAACTCGTCGCATAAGGTGGCCAAAGTATTGCAGTTTCAGCTTTAGCATCAGTCCTTCCAATGATAAAAACCCTCAAATAGCCAAAGCAATCTTGAGAAAGAAGAATGGAACTGGAGGAATCAAACTGCCTGACTTCAGGCTCTACTACAAAGCCACAGTCATCAAGACAGTATGGTACTGGCACAAAGACAGAAATATAGATAAATAGAACAAAATAGAAAGCCCAGAGATAAATCCACGCACCTACGGACACCTTATCTTTGACAAAGGAGGCAAGAATATACAATGGAGAAAAGACAGTCTCTTTAACAAGTGGAGCTGGGAAAACTGGTCAGCCACTTGTAAAAGAATGAAACTAGAACACTTTCTAACACCATACACAAAAATAACTCAAAATGGATTAAAGATCTAAACCTAAGACCAGAAACTATAAAACTCCTAGAGGAGAACATAGGCAAAACACTCTCTGACATAAATCACAGCAGGATCCTCTATGACCCACCTCCCAGAATATTGGAAATAAAAGCAAAAATAAACAAATGGGACCTAATTAAAATTAAATGTTTCTGCACAAAAAAGGAAACTATAAGCAAGGTGAAAAGAGAGCCTTCAGAATGGGAGAAAATAATAGTAAATGAAGCAACGGACAAAGAATTAATCTCCAAAATATACAAGCAACTCCTACAGCTCAATTCCAGAAAAATAAATGACCCAGTCAAAAAATGGGCCAAAGAACTAAACAGACATTTCTCCAAAGAAGACATACAGATGGCTAACAAACACATGAAAAGATGTTCAACATCACTCATAATCAGAGAAATGCAAATAAAAACCACAATGAGGTACCATTTCACGCCAGTCAGAATGGCTGCTATCCAAAAGACTACATGCAATAAATGCTGGAGAGGGTGTGGAGAGAAGGGAACCCTCTTACACTGTTGGTGGGAATGCAAACTAGTACAGCCACTATGGAGAACAGTGTGGAGATTCTTTAAAAAACTGGAAATAGAACAGCCATATGACCCAGCAATCCCACTGCTGGGCATACACACAGAGGAAACCAGAATAGAAAGAGGCACGTGTACCCCAATGTTCATCACAGAACTGTTTACAATAGCCAGGACATGAAAGAAACCTAGATGTCCATCTGCAGGATGAATGGAAAAGAAAGCTGTGGTACATATACACAATGGATTACTCAGCCATTAAAAAGAATATGTTTGAATCAGTTCTAATGAGGGGGATGAAACTGGGGCCTATTATACAGAGTGAAGTAAGCCAGAAAGAAAAACACCAATACAGTATACTAACGCATATATATATGGAATTTAGAAAGATGGTAAGGATAATCCTGTATGCCAGACAGCAAAAGAAACACAGATGTATAGAGTAGTCTTTTGGACTCTGCGGGAGAGGGTGAGGGTGGGATGATTTGGGAGAATGGCATTAAAACATGTATATTATCATATGTGAAACGAATCGTCAGTCCAGGTTCGATGCATGATACAGGATGCTCGGGGCTGGTGCACTGGGATGACCCAGAGGGATTGTATGGGGAGGGAGGTGAGAGGGGGGGTTCAGGATGGGGAACACGTGTACACCCATGGCAGATTTATGTCGATGTATGGCAAAACCAATACAATATTGTAAAGTAAAAAAAAGAAAGCCTGAAACTCTTGAATTTAGCTGTTCATTCCAAAGTTTTCCTTTAAGTACTGTTCATTTTGCTAAGTTTTTTTCACCTAGATTATAACAGAAGATATCAATCTGTCAGGTTTAACTCATAATACAGATGTGAAGTATTATTTTATTAATTAGTAATTGATCACTCTAATCAACATAAATTAATTTAGCTTCGGATTTCTAATCAAAAATGTTTACATGAATGAAGAAATAGATTAAAACTTTAAACAAGGTGGCAACAATCGTATAAAGTAGGCAGGAGAAAAAATAAATAGTTAAGTGGAAAGGCTGATTTGGAGGCTTTTAATGGCAACCCACTCTAGTGTTCTTGCCTGAAGAATCCCAGCGAGGGGGAGCCTGATGGGCTGCCATCTATGGGGTCGCACAGAGTCGGACACAACTGAAGCAACTTAGCAGCAGCAGCAGCAGCAGCAGTATGGTCTAAGTTTGAGGTAATAAGTAAATTAAAAAAAAAAAAAGACAACACATAACTAAGAAAAGATGCTAAGTACAAAATTGCAAAGTTTGGCAGTTGGTTCGGTGGAAATACATGATAGGAGTAAAAAGAAAATTTCAGAGTTCAGCAAGAGGAACAGTAGACATTCCACTAACAAAACATAAGACAGCGGGAGTAGTTGGTTGAATAGTAAAAAAGACTAAAGAGTACGTGGACATCTGTAAGGAAATGTAACCTAGAATTCAAAAGCGTGCTTACATAACAGAGAAGGATTTATAGATTACAAGCGTCATGTGAATAGATAAGATGATAAAAAGGTTTAAAAATCACAGTAAGACCATTGATGGAATTTTGAGAACAAGTGATGTTTGAAAGTGACGGAAGGAATTTTATTCATTCTTTCAGTTCCTATCACTGTGTTAAGTATCATCTAAATTAAAAGACGCTTGCTCCTTGGAAGGAAAGTTATGACCAACCTTGATAGTATATTAAAAAGCAGAGACATTACTTTGCCAACCAAGGTCCGTCTAGTCAAGGCAATGGTTTTTCCCGTGGTCATGTATGGATGTGAGAGTTGGACTGTGAAGAAAGCTGATCGCCGAAGAATCAATGCTTTTGAACTGTGGTGTTGGAGAAGACTCTTGAGAGTTCCTTGTACTGCAAGGAGATCCAACCAGTCCATTCTAAGGGAGATCGATCCTGGGTGTTCATTGGAGGGACTGATGCTAAAGCTGAAGCTGCAATACTTTGGCCACCTCATGCGAGGAGTTGACTCACTGGAAAAGACTCTGATGCTGGGAAAGGTTGGGGGCGGGAGGAGAAGGGGACAACAGAGAATGAGATGGCTGGATGGCATCACCGACTCTGTGGACATGAGTTTGAGTGAACTCCAGGAGTTGGTGATGGACAGGGAGGCCTGGTGTGCTGTGATTCATGGGGTCGCGGGGAGTCGGACACAACTGAGCGACTGAACTGAACTGAACTGAACTGAAGTACTGAAAACGTAAAAACTGAGAAAGAGATGAGTGATGGATATTTGAAGACCAAAAGAACCATGTTTTCCTTTGTAATACTTACAAGTATATTCTTCCTGCAAATATCTCTTGAGAACCAACTCCTTGAAAGGAATTTACCAAATGCTAAAAAAATTGTTATCCTTGGTTTCAGAAGCTACCATAATATAGTAATCACTTTCCCTTGGAAAATACAGTGAATTACAAAACAAATGAAAAATCTACAAGAACCTAATTCAGTGCATGTGTGAAGTTCTGACAAGACTTAAAAAATAAAAGTCAAGGGTTTTGTTACATACCATGCCATAATTAGGCGAAATCACCATTGTTGTGTAAACAGAGTCCACTCACAGTTAACTGAAAGTTCATTGGTCAAATTCAGGGCCATTTAGTGAGATGACACTCAAGCAGTGAGTCCATCAGTTGGGGTGAAATGATTAAGGCAACAACTGCCTCCCTTTTTGACACTGAATTCTGCTGGTCTTCTGAATGGTTGTTTAGTCTTCATTTCCCTCTCAAACTTTACATTATCACATTTTACAGTAAAGGTCCTTTCATTTTCTAGCATGTGACTAGAAAATGTTATTCCTAGACACGTAAGAAAATAATTTTAAAAACTGGTATTTATTTTACATAGTTTGAACAGAAAAATACAGAGAATGTCTTATTCAAAACAGAACGGTCCAGAGCTTACTTTTTCTTTTTTAAGGGAAAAGTGAATGAAACCTTTCATCTCAAAAGAATGAAATTCTGAAAATGATAATTAGGGGTAGATCCTGCTTTCATTGTCTGCTTAGACTTTCTATCATAAAAGCAGAAAAAAGAGGTCTACTTTTTAAAACAATTTATACATCAAAT
The DNA here is from genome assembly GCF_049115385.1 of Moschus berezovskii. Classification (NCBI taxonomy): domain Eukaryota; kingdom Metazoa; phylum Chordata; class Mammalia; order Artiodactyla; family Moschidae; genus Moschus; species Moschus berezovskii. Next base: position 41,875,885 of record NC_142475.1, read on the forward strand.
AACATTACTTAGATTGATTGTAGGCAGGTTAAAAAATTCTGTGAGAAGTGACACCTTACAAAGACATGTTACCAGAAATTGCCGCCTCGCCTAAAGAAATAAATGTTTAATGATGAACACTAGCAATGCTGTACTTTACCTATTGTCAAAGGCTCCTACTCACTTTAACGCTCAGATCAGGCCACTACATTACATTAAATGAAACTTCCTTATTAAAAAAAAAATTGCCCTATATAATTCAATATTCTTTGAGTACTATGTTATCCCAAAGCTGCAAAAAACTATTACTACTTTAATCATTAAGAAAACTTTCTCTTATCTATACACCATGCCTTTCACCAAAGTCATAAGCTTGTCCATGCATATTACTGTAGTCTTATTATCAAACGGCAATGCCAAAGAATGCTCAAACTACCGCACAATTGCACTCATCTCACACGCTAGTAAAGTCATGCTCAAAATTCTCCAAGCCAGGCTTCAGCAGTATGTAAACCGTGAACTCCCAGATGTTCAAGCAGGTTTTAGAAAAGGCAGAGGCACCAGAGATCAAATTGCCAACATCCGCTGGATCATGGAGAAAGCAAGAGAGTTTCAGAAAAACATCTATTTCTTCTTCATTGACTATGCCAAAGCCTTTGACTGTGTGGATCACAATAAACTGTGGAACATTCTGAAAGAGATGGGAATCCCAGACCACCTGACCTGCCTCTTGAGAAACCTGTATGCAGGTCAGGAAGCAACTGTTAGAACTGGACATGGAACAACAGACTGGTTCCAAACAGGAAAAGGTGTACGTCAAGGTTGTATATTGTCACCTTGCTTATTTAACTTATATGCAGAGTACATCATGAGGAACGCTGGGCTGGAAGAAGCACAAGCTGGAATCAAGATTGCTGGGAGAAATATCAATAACCTCAGATATGCAGATGACACCACCCTTATGGCAGAAAGTGAAGAGGAACTCAAAAGCCTCTTGATGAAAGTGAAAGAGGAGAGTGAAAAGGTTGGCTTGAAGCTCACCATTCAGAAAACAAAGATCATGGCATCTGGTCCCATCACTTCATGGGAAATAGATGGAAAAACAGTGGAAACAGTGTCAGACTTTATTTTTTTGGGCTCCAAAATCACTGCAGATGCTGATTGCAGCCATGAAATTAAAAGACGCTTGCTCCTTGGAAGGAAAGTTATGACCAACTTTGATAGTATATTGAAAAGCAGAGACATTACTTTGCCAACCAAGGTCCGTCTAGTCAAGGCAATGGTTTTTCCCGTGGTCATAAATGGATGTGAGAGTTGGACTGTGAAGAAGGCTGATCGCCGAAGAATCGATGCTTTTGAACTGTGGTGTTGGAGAAGACTCTTGAGAGTCCCTTATACTGCAAGGAGATCCAACCAGTCCATTCTAAAGGAGATCAGTCCTGGATGTTCATTGGAGGGACTGATGCTAAAGCTGAAACTGCAATACTTTGGCCACCTCATGCGACGAGTTGACTCACTGGAAAAGACTCTGATGCTGGGAAAGGTTGGGGGCGGGAGGAGAAGGGGACGACGGAGAATGAGATGGCTGGATGGTATCACCGACTCTGTGGACATGAGTTTGAGTGTACTCCAGGAGTTGGTGATGGACAGGGAGGCCTGGCGAGCTGTGATTCATGGGGTCACAAAGAGTCGGACACGACTGAGCGACTGAACTGATTATCAAACACTCTGATTAACTCTAATGGTATTTAACACTGACTGTGCTATGGACTCCAAAATGTACAGTGAAGTTACCAGCATTAGGGAAAAAAATTAAGATTTAAGTGTATATCTATCTATCTCTTAGAAAATTTTATGTAGCAAAATTCAGAAACTGACTTTTCAACCCTCCCTTTATTCCAGGGCCTTAAAAGGAGAAAAAAATTAAGAAAGAAAGAAATACAGCAGCCTACCCTACAAAATGCCACTATTCAGTATGTCAATTCAAATCTCCGATTTGTAATCAATCACCCAAGAGAAGAAAAGAAAAACTATAACTACACATTTTATGTGTAGCTACAATTTCATTTTATGGACATTTGCATGTACATTTGCAACCTGTGGCCCTTACTATGAGCAAGGAGAAAGAAATCTTTCAACTAAAGTTCATTTTTCTCAGTCTCATCAAAAGTCAAGTGTTTCCAGGACTTCCCCGGGGGTCTAGTGTTTAAGAATTGGCCTTGCAATGCAGGGGACACAGGTTCCATCCCTGGTAGTTCCTGCATGTCCTGGAGCAACTAAGCCTGTGCTGCAACTACTGCAGCCCGTGAGCCACAGTGAAAGATCCTGTACAATGCAACAAACATCCTTCCAGCCACAACTAACACCCAAGGCAGCCAAACAAATAAATAATTTCTTTTTTTTTTTGAAGTGTTTCCAAGAAAGGAGAGTCACAGACCATTCCAATCTCTGTTGAAGGAACATGGGTTTGACAGTGGACTTGTTGCCCCAGCAGAGCTGCCTTTACGGCTGAGCCTTAAATGATGAATATTATGTTTCTTAAGGAAAGATGAGAGAGCATTTCAGACTGAAGGGACAGTCTGTGTAGGAGCACCATGGCTGAAAGTCTGCATCCTGATGTGGAGATGGCCCATACTCCAGAGTGGAGTGAGCAAGGATTCCTGGACTGACTTGGCATCAGAAAGAGAGTATTTTCCCCAAATCAGATTTCTAGGCTCTTATCTAGAAATAGGAACTCCAGAGTGGAGCTTGAGCATCTAGATTTTAAAAACCCTTTAGAAAAGTACAGGACACAGAGTCTTATTCATCATTGGAGTAAGCCTTAGGTGGTATATACATCATTAGACATGACTAAACACTTTCAGTAGATGCTTTGCCAACAGCAAAGAAACTTACAGAAAGTATGGCATGAATTGCTTTTGTTGTCATCACCACTGTTTTTTTAATGGTCAAGATCTGGTCAGAAAAGCCAGAGGAAGGGCATGGGTACTCACATTTATACTCCTTAAACAATACAGGAGTTAAAATATATTCGGCCACCAAATTTTAATAAAAGGTCTGAGCCTTTCATCCAACCAACAGTAATGGGGTTTCACTTGATGGACTACAGGGCTCAACTGTCTATCTAACATTCCAGAATGACACTGATGCATCATAATAGGTGTGGCCTTTCAGTTCAGTTCAGTTCAGTTCAGTTCAGTCGCTCAGTCATGTCCTACTCTTTGCGACCCCATGAATCACAGCACGCCAGGCCTCCCTGTCCATCACCAACTCCTGGAGTTCACTCAAACTCACGTCCATCCATTCGGTGATGCCATCCAGCCATCTCATTCTCTGTCGTCCCCGTCTCCTCCCGCCCCCAATCCCTCCCAGCTCAGACTCTTTTAGAAGACACTAAAATAATGAGGGGCTTCCCTAGTGGCTCAGAGGAAAAGAATCTATATGCCAATGCAGAAAATGTGAGTTTGATCCCTGGGTTGGGAAGATCCTGAGGAGAAGGAAATGCAACCCACTTCAGAATTCTTGTCTGGAGAATCCCGTGGACAGAGGATACAGTCTATGGCATTGCTCTTAAGAGTCCCTTGGACTGCAACAAGATCAAGCAGTCAATACCAAGGAAATCAACCCTGAATGTTCATTAGAAAGACTGCTGCTGAAGGTCCAATCATTTGGCTACCTGATGAGAAGAGATAACTCCCTGGAAAAGACCCTGATGCTGGGAAAGAGTGAAGGTAAAAGGAGAAGGGGGTGGCAGAGGATTAAATGGTTAGAAAGCAACAACTCAATGGACATGAGTTTGAGCAAACTCCATGAGATAGAGGAGGACAGAGGAGAGTGGCATATAATAGTCCAGACTATTGCAGAGTTGGACACAACTTAGTGACTAAACAACAAGAAAATACTGAGTCTCTAGATTTACCAGTTCCTTAATACAACTGACCATTACTGAAAGTATTGGCATACAGCTATGCTGTTAGTGTATTAATAGCCAATGACACATTTCTAATGCCTGCGGAGACTCCTTCTTTAATATTTCTTACTCAGCACTATTTATTAAAAACATTCTAGACAAACAGGTAAGATGAACTATGACAGATTCCTTCATCAGGTTTCATCTGATCTGCACAGATTCTAGAATTTCTTCATGAAACTATGAATTAATTTGGTTGGTCACCACTGAATTTTATGTGTTCCCAAAAATATGCTTGACTTAAAATGGCTTTCATGGGTGTCAGTCATGTTCATGCAAAGTAGAAACATCTTAGTGGACACCAGAGACAGACCAGGCTGACAGAGAAGTCTATCTGGCCTACGTCTGCCATGCAGTCTGCAGCCTGATGTTTGGACACGCAGCACATTTTGTCACAGTAACTTATCAGGTTCTCCCTCTAGAAATTCAGAGAAGGATAGAACCCCATTATGGATGCAAAACACTACCCCATCTGCAAGATTCAATCTAAAAACCTAAACTCGGGGACCACTAGCAGCAAGCTCCATGTTTTATTTTCTTTCAACTTCCTCTCTGTCTTCTGCATCTCCTTTTTCCTATTTTGTGGCATTGTTTGTACAAGCAGGAAAAACAAAAGATGTAAACTGTTTAAATGGGAACAGGTAAAAGATCAGAAAATGCAATTCTTACTTAAGTCTTTAAAAAAATAACCTTCTTTGTAAAGGGTGTGCATGGGTATGTGCGTGTGTGTGTTTTCTCACAAGCTAGTCTTCAAGAATTGTCAGACACATGGAATGGGAAAAGGAAATGGCTTGTAAGATGTCAGGCGGTAATATGCCTCAGGAGGTCAAACTGGGTTGCCTGACAAGGGCCTTTTGGTCACTGCCAGATCCGATTTATCAGGTCACTATTGATGGCCACACCGAAGAGGTCTGAAGGAAGTGGAGACTATTAAATCACTTGTTTACCTCAAGTGAGCACCAGTGGTACTCAGTCAATGATTTTATTGATCCACAATACTGTTCAATTAAGTGTGTTTATTTTGATTCTGCAATTAACATGCATTTGCAGAAGGAATACTCACAGTGGAATAAAGTCTAAAATTATCCCTTCTGCTCCCTCACTTCTTCCTCGTGTCATTTTGAGTTAATGGTTTATGCATTAAATGAACAGATATGATCATGTTTAAGGGTAGAGTTGAGGGCAGCTCTCAGACCTTCTGAGATTTCACTTCCTCAGTGTAGTCAGTAAAGAGAAGAACAGAGCAGGAGTCAGAAATTAAGCTTAAGGGGTGGGTCCCTCCCAGACAACAGGGAAAGATCTGGTTGCATGGCCGTTAAGAAAAGAGACATCGATTTTGCTGCCAAAACATCATGATTCAAATAGCTAAATCAACAGGCTAAATAAAGAAGGGAAAAAATGAAAGCAGAGTATATTTAGGCAAAACAGGGAGGAAAGCCATTAACTCCAAGTGTTGTGGTGAGAATTTGGTGTGGCTTGTTCACATCGCCCAGTGACCATCCAATAACATCCAAATAACATCCAATAACATCCAAACGCCTGCCCCTTTTTCTACCAGCTCCTAACACACACCATCTTCATTCTCTGCTTATTCCTCCTGTATATTCTCAGTTACCTCCTTGGGACAAATATTCTGGGCCTATTTATACAGAAGAAACTTTAACTGTAATGCGTTGTACGTTACTCGATCAAGCATCCATTCCCACATAACATAACTGAAGAAGATAATATTTCTGAGATTCTATCAATAACTTTGATGTCATTGGAAGAAGGTTGGACAATATGACCAAAATACAAAGGCTGCAGTTTTCACAAACTATTCTGCTCTTGTCTTCATTAGAAGTGAAGCTGAGAACATGGTCATTTCTGAAACAAGAGAAATGAAAGAAAGCCTGCCTTCTCTTGTCCCCAAAATAAGTCCATCTGATATAACTGCCTTTTAGAAAGAATGATATAAGGAACAGGAAGCTCTAGAAATAAAAACTTTCTGATTGTTTTAAAGTGTCTCCATTTCTATTTATACTACAAAGCCCTTCCAGATTGTTTACATTGTCCAGAATGCTACTGCCAGGGCACCTGTCATTTTCCTTACCCCCGTACATGAACTTGCTTTGTTTTCTACTACCAAGGACACACTTATATCTTCTGAATCTTGGCCCACAAAAGTACAGATTGAATAACTCATTCCAGTTGTCTGCTTGGTTCATGAGATTTTATATTTGGAAATACTGACGGGGAGTGGGTTTGCCAGGTGGTGCTTGTGGTAAAGAACCCACCTGCTAACGAAGGAGATGTAAAAGATGTGAGTTTGATACCTGTCTCAGGTAGCTCCTCTAGAGGAGGGCCTGGCAACCCACTCCGGTATTCCTGCCTGGAGAATCCCATGGACAGGGAAGACTGGCAGGCTATGGTCCAGAGTGTCGCAAAAAGTAGGACATGACTGAAGCAACTTAGCACGTACGCACATAATGATGCAGAGTAAAAAATTTTATAGAATCTGGAATTGACCTGGCTCTTGGCCACTGAAATGTGGTCTTCACACCTTTTGCCTGAGTTGATATTGAGAAGTAGGGGTTTCAAGTTAGGATTTCTCTGTTTACTCTTATTTCTCCCCCAATGGAGCCACAGTTTTAAAGTCGGTGAATTTCACAGAATTTAAACACATAGATCTCATTCATGGAAACACAGCCACCTCTCTCTGGCATCTCTTCATGGCCCAATTTCCCTAGAGGGTGATTTATATTCCACTTCTGGAATTCCATGCACGTTTGGTTTTACTGTGCACTCCTCTCTTGGAAATTTCATCCACCCTCATTATTCTACCTATGAATTCAGTGGATATGATTTTCAAATCTACATTGGCAATCCCTGATCTCTACTGTATTACTTCTTCTCCTTGATGTCCTATAAAAAATTCAAACACAAGTATATTAAAAATTGTACTCAGCACCCCTTTTCTTTCAAGTAATCCCCCCTCTTCTATTATCAACTTCTGACACAAACGTCCTCTACCACTGCATTTCAAAAACAGCTTAGTCACCTGTGAGTCTTCTACTTTCTTTGTGTTTATCACTCTGCTAAGCAGCTTTCAAGTTCTGTCAATTCTATTTAGGAAAAATCCTTTAAACACTTACTTAAAGATTCTACATTTACTTTACTTGAGTAAAAAGTAATGATTTGCCTTATTTCCCTAGAGTAATAAGGGTTTATGTCCTTGATATTTGGGCTTCCCAGGTGGCGCTAGTGGTAAAGAACCTGCCTGCCAATGCAGGAGACATAAGAGACCCAGGTTTGATCCCTAAGTCAGGAAGATCCCCTGGAGGAGGACATGGCAACCCATTCCAGTGTTCTTGCCTGGAGAATCCCATGGACAGAGGAGTCTGGTGGGAGTCCATGGAATCGCATACAGTCGGACACAGCTGAAGCAACTTAGCACATGCACATGTCCTTGATACTAATATCTTCCCCAACCAATCCATCTTACACTGTTCCTTTCTTTCCTCTTTTTTCTCTGACTTCTTCCCCTCTTTCTTTCCTTTCTTCCTTTCTCCTTTTTTAAAATATTATCTATTTATTTATTTGTATTTAGCTGCACTGGGTCTTAGTTGGGCTTCCCAGGTGGCTCAGTGGTAAAGAATCCATCGGCCAATGCAGGAGATGTGAGTTCAACCCCTGGGTCAGGAAGATCCCCTAGAGTAGGAAATGACAACCTATTCCAGTACTCCTGCCTGGAAAATTCTACAAACAGAGGAGCCTGGCAAGCTAAAAGTCCATGGGGTTATAAAAGAATCAGACATGACTTAGCGAGTAAACAACAACAATGGTGGTAATGTTGAGGCACACAAGATCTTAGTTGTGGCACGTGGGATCTAGTTCCCTGACCAGAGATCAAACCCAGGCCCCCTGCATCAGGAGCAAGGAGTTAGCTCTTGGACCACCAGAAAAGTCCGTTTGTCTCTCTTTTTTTACCTACTTCCTTTTTGGTTTCTCTAACATTAATATGCACGTTCAACGTGCCAGACACAGGAATACAATGCCAAATAAAACAAACAGGATTCTTTGCATCGGAGGCCTACTAGACGAAGCTCTCTCACTCACATATTCACCTTCCAGATAGCATTCTCCTATCCAAAACTAAGAGAAATTTCCCAAACAAATTCAGAGAAAAGGTCTAACTACTTACCTCAAATTCAGCAATTCCCTTCCAATACCATTACATTTCAAAATTAATCGAATCTTAACTAATTTTTGAGATTTAACTATTTCATTGTTGTAATTCAAGTAGTTTTAGATTGAACCTTATAAATCCATTTTGTTTCAAAAGAGAAGGAGAAGAAAATCACATTTAATAATTTTAGAACCTGAATTTTTTCTCAAATAAAGGTCAGAACCTATAAATATAAGAGACACTAAATTCATATCACTTATGAAAGAAAATAAACTCAAAATATTAACTTTTAAATTGCATTGTTTTTCTCCTGAGCATTTCATTTAACCATGATTGGCAAGAATGTCTATAAGAAAATGAAATTACTATTGCTCTGACAGCTAGCATTCCTCTTCCTGGTTACCTCCATCTTGGCATGTGTCAATCCTACAAATCTTCTAGGGTTCAGTCCAAAAATCATTTCCATAATGCCTTTCCAGATAACTTGAGTGGAGAAATTCCCTGTTTTCTAGCTTGCCCCACTAAATTTCCCCATTTCAGTTATGTTATTATTGTATTTTTTTAAAATCACAGACTTTTAGGCAAACTTAAGAATGGACACATTCAATGGGTACATTGAAAGAAATTTGGTTTTTTGACTCCTAGGTAATACAAAGTAACCATGAAGCTGTTATATTATGATCTCCTACAAGAAATGTTATCACAGTTGATAGTTCTTTTCTTGATATTCCCAAGGCAAAAAATGAATAGAAAGAAACAAAAATCAATAATAAAGGATAATAGTTTCTAAATTTTTGAAATTTAAGATATACCTGAGGGGACTTCCCTGGTGGTCTAGTGGTAAAGAATCTGCCTTGCAATGTAGAGGATGTGGGTTCGATCCCTGGTCCAGGAATTAAAATCCCACATGCCAGGGAGCAAATAAGCCTGTGTGCCATAGCTACTGAGCCTATGCAACACAACTAGAGACCGAGTGCCACAAGGAAAGATTCCACATGACACAAGGAAGATCCCACGTGTCACAACTAATACCCAATGCAGCAAAATAAATAAAATAAAATAAAAAGATGGACCTGAAAAAAAAAGTATAATCAAATCTAACAGGACAGATCCTATTGCCTATGACAGAGTGATACGGTCTTGACAGCCTATACTTTAGTCTCTGCTGATCTAAAGATACAGACTGAGGAAGACCTTCCTAAATCATGATCTCTGTATGAACTGCCTTACGTGGTTCTATAAGAATTTGGTTATAAGAGAAATAAATCTTGTTCTGCTGATCCCCTTGGATTTTTATTTAAGAAATATGGATAAACTGTGACTATTAGCAATTAAGTCAATCAGTGACTTTTGTTCAATGACTACATTTGGAAGGCATATTTCTGAAGTTATAAAGATCCTTGAGATGGCCCCTGCAACTTCATCCCACTTAGACAATCTAAACTTGCTAAATGATCAGAAAACATTCAGAACTTCACCCATTCCCTGTCCTGTGTCTAAAAGCAAGTGAATGCATGTTACTTACGGCTTCCCCAGTGGCTCAGTGGTAAAGAATTTGCCTGCAATGTAGGAGACTCAGGTTCGACCCCTGGGTCAGGAAGATCCTCTGGAAAAGGAAATGGCTACCCATCCCAGTATTCTTGCCTGGGAAATCCCATGGACAGAGGAGTCTAGCAGGCTGTAGTCCATGCAGTCCAAAAGAGTTGGACATGACTTAGCAACTAAGCAACAACAACATAGATTACTTAGCTGATCTGGTAAGATCAGCATAACCATGATGAGAACCATCAGTAGACACATCCATAAACCTCCAGATCCTGGAAGGCAAACAGGGACCACGGGCAAAGCTGGCTGGATGTCCTAAGACAATGCCTCCAGGAGGTGGTTTTTCTTTACCTATCCACATGAAAAACCAAACTTCTGGCAAATGTGACACAAAAATAATCTTAAGTGCCATTTTTGCAAAATGTTCCTTTCATTTGCAATGCCTTAGTTCATTAATTTTTAATACTGTAACATGATCTTTCAGTCAGTCAGTCAGTTGATCTTTACATGTGATCAAACGGCTAAATTTTAAAAATATACAATATTTCATCTTTTCATCTAAGAAGCCATGCTATATTGTCCTCTTTCAGAAGCATCTCTGTCCTGATTTTTAAATGGAGATCTGTAAATTTTTATCTGATGCAACTTCATATGTAAAAATATGGATTTAATTTCATAGAGCATGGAAAAAATCAAATTTTAAAAACACAATGCCACTTGCAATTGACTAACACCACCGATAACAAGTTACAGTGGGTTCTAGCAAATTAATGGTGGTTCTAAGAGCTTTTCAAAAATAGCCTCTGCTCAACACAATTACAATTAGTTTGTTTCAATATAATAGCATAATAGGTAAATTCATGAAAATAATTACTATTTTTATCACTCACTATGTTCCAGGCACTAGGCAAAGCAGATAACATTCATTATTGTATTTAATCCTCACAAAGCCTTATACTATAGGTACTATGAGAATCCGACATTATAAGTGAAGAAGCTGAAGGTCTGGAAAGGTTAAGTAACTTTTCCCATGTCACACAGCAAATAAGTGGCACAGCTGAGACTTGGATCCAGGGTTCTCTGATTCCAAATCTGTAATTGCTATACTATGTGACCTAATAAGCAAATTGGCAAAGTAAAGCAAATCTTGAAAAATGCTAAGTATCATGATAATATTAGTCCATGTAGTAATTGTTTATTTGGCTATTAGTAAAATTATCTGTTAGTAAAATTAAATGTATTCTGGCTCTTTTTTACAATGAGATAATGAGAGTGAAAATGCACATGAATTCGTAATGCCTTTTCATTTATTCTTATAAATGATATAAGAATTTTAAAAAAAAAATATGTATGACTGTCATAATCAAGAAAAGATAAAACTGCATTAAGTATCTGAGAAAGAATAAGTCTACTTGTATTAATAGTAGTCAGGGAGACGTAGGTCCAGAGACAGATTTACTTGTTGTTGTATAGTCATTCAGTCAGGTCCAACTCTTTTGCGACCCAATGGACTATGGCCTGCTAGGATCCTCAGTCCACGGGATTTCCCAGGCAAGAATACTGGAGTGGGTTGCCACTTCCCCCTCCAGGGGATCTACCCAATCCAGGGAACAAACCACATCTTCTGCACTGGCAGATGGATTCTTTACCACTGAGCACCAGGGAAGCCCACAGATTTACTACTTAGGGTGTAAAATGTGATTCGAGATGGGGGTGGGGAGAAACATTGCTGATGTTAGTTTCATCAGTAAGTCCATTTTTAGGATTCAGTAAACAAGTATTTAAACTCTAAGAGTGGTTTTGATCATAAAAGCAACTGTGTATTTGCTGGAAGTCATAAACTTCTGAGAAAAAAAAGTCTATGTGATATGTACGTGTTTGCAGTCGACTGTCTGGTGTTCGTTCCATGTTCCTTTTATATTGCTGCACCTGGGGGCCTGAGAGTAGGTTCAGGAGTACACCTACAATTAATCAAGGGGGTTTTAACCTTCCTAATTTGAAAAACTTGGACAACTTACGATCTGAAATTATCTTCATTTTTGGCAATACACGCAGCCATTAATCCATTACAATTTACTCTAAAATCAATTGTATATGGTAGACATTCAAGTTACATATCCAGAGATCTGGTAGACTTTTGTCTGTAGACTTTTGTCTATAGACTAGAAACTACCTAGATGATGAAGTCACTGAGCCAAGTTAAGCAGACGGTTCTAACCCCATTCTTCCAGTAAAGCCAGAGGCATATAAGGAGCCTTTGTTTCTATTTTTCACACTATATTTCACTTTTTGATCTGCTTACCTAATATAGCTCTTATGTTTATTTATCTAAGAAAATATGGCCCAGATTTTTATATCAATTTAATATTTCATCCTAATAAATGTTTTATTTAGAAGACATTCCTGTCCATACACTGAAATTCAAACCACAGAGGAAAAGTTTATTAAGAACAAAGTAAACTTGATCAGAAATCCACTAACTGATTTTATTAATAAAAATTCAATTTACTGACTTTTTAAAAATAAATGCAAAACAAAACTTTATCATGTATATTTTTTCCAGAGCTGGTCTTTGCAACTTAGCCATTTATTTAACACAAGTAAGTCCAACTACACTTTACATCAGACACACATGCCACTTCTCTTGATAGAAAAGTGTTGTTAGGTTAAAGTCATTTTTAAAAAAAATTATATTCTAAGCCCTAAAGGATAAACATTTATCCACTAAGACAGAAGGATAAAGATTTTAATGGCATCTTGCTTTAGGATTCAAAATAAATAAGGCAAAGATGAGTTTCCATCTTCTTAAGACTAAATTACAGAGATTAAAATATATAAACACAAAATGAATGTGTTCCATTTGCATATTATATTTCGCTCTTAAAGTTGATTTTGAAGATTAAGGGTCAGCATTTAATCCTCACTATCCTAATCCCTAAAATTACAAAGACAGGCATAAGTGCATGTCTGCTGCACTAAATTACCTTGAAAGAAAGCAAATTCCGGATGAAAAGGGAAGCATATTTATATTATGGTGATTTAAAATCTGTCGCCTAAACACATCTTCTCCCCTCGATCCATTGACCTAAATTGCACACTAAAAGCTTGTTTGTCTGCAAATGGGCAGCTAACACTTTGAGACAATCCAGAGATTCTTCACTTATGCAGAATCATGCCAACAATTTTTCTGACTACAATAAACACTGTCTTGTTCATATTCCGCAGAAACAGGAATTGTGTTATAAAACAGAAGACTTTCTTTGCAGTGTTAAAACCATTTCCTGGATAGTTAATTATGAAAATTTAGAACTCTGGATGTAAGAAGTTGTGAATGCAAAACTATCTACCAAAAATTTCATTAAAATGTTTTTATAGCTAACAAAATATTGCTAGTTCTATTGAATTTTAATGCTTTTTCCATGAAGGGAGAAAAATGGGTATTTTTGGCCCAAGGTTTAACTTTCTAGAGAAGGATTTACTTCGTAAATATTCTTTATAACACTATCTAAAATCTGAAATCCAGTACAATGAATTTTCATAGCAAAATAAATCTGATGCATAAATTCACCTAGTGGTTCAGAAACCCCCACAATTCTTATTTTCTTTCAAAACATTACATTCATATCAACATGGATGTGTACAACAAAAATATCATAATGGCAAAGCAGGAATAGTATACATTTGCAAAGGATCAAATTTTTTCCTAGGATATATCCCCTAATTTTGTCAGATATGCATTTATTTTAGAAGATAATTTCCTGAAATCACATTATGTACGTCAGTCAGGTTTTAACACTGAAATAGATTTAGTTCCTCTATAAATCTGCTCCATCATTAATCCAGTGTCAATAGAGCACCATGTTCCTTCCTTTAAAATGTATTTCAAACAATTTCACATATCTCTAAAGAATGGAATCCCCACTGTTAAAATCTAGGCTATTTTTGTGCATCTGTAATAATTGGTATATATTAAGGAAATATTCCTGTAACATATTATATAACACTGAAGACTAAATTGTACCTCTCTCTGTGAATACATTTAAAAGACTACACCGGATAATGTTAAATTAGTATAATACTAACTTTACTACTATGTAAACGTATATTCAGGCATATTTTCAAGTGCACTGAAATTTTTCATGGAGAAGCCTCATTTTATGGAGATGTAGAAGCTACAATGAAAAGGTCCAATCATCTTAAAAGGGAGACTAAACTGCAAATGATGCAGTGATACTCAGCGTTTCAGGGCAAAACCCCTGCTGTTCAGCCATAGTAGTTACAAAAGCAGACTAATGAAAGCTGCAAAAATTATAATTAATTTTCATTCTAAAGAAATCATTCTGCTCTAATCAACTGCCTATCAAACGTCATTGCAAATTATGCTAAAGAAAAAATTATTAGGCCAGATTTCCAGGGTAAAATTTTCCATATACTGTATCAGAATAAAGAATGCCTGTGTGGGAATTACTTTTAATGAACAACAAATTACAATTACTAAACTAAATGAACCATCTGCCTTTTTTTTGTTGTTGTTTGTTTTCACAGCCTCACTGGTGCAGAGTGCATTGTCAGCTTAATTCCCATTCAAAATGGCAGACTGCCTCATCACCAGGGTCTCTCGTCCATAACATTTTAACAGAAAATCTGTAACAGATGTTTTCAATTTTAAGAAGAGGACAAGTATGTTTTATAAATATGTTCTAAACATTAAAGGCTGGCGTTTATAATAATAAGGTACATGCCTTTTTCAGACTGGAGAGCTTGGATGACTAAGTACTCCTAAACCCTAAATTAGCACATAAAGTATTCATAGACCAATACCAATAAAAACAAATCCTGATGTACTTTATTAAACATTTCACTCAAGTAAATGTGTTTTGTCTCTATCCTCTAATAGGTGATCATTTGTTTCCAAGGAGCATGCGTGAGGACATTCAATAATGACATCTATTACCAAACCTTTACTGAAAGGTTTAAAGTGGTTAGCTGGATACATCATCTGGCATCAGCAGAAAACATTAAAAATGGAAAAATCAGTCTCTTATTAGCATGTGTCTCATATTAGCTGGGCCTTTCCCTGCTGAGGTTTGGGGACCATGATACTGTAAAACACTTGGAAGACTGACTTTTATCGGGGCCATTTAGGAAAAAGAAAATCTGATCTGGGCATGCTCTTAAAATGAGAGTACAGCATATGAATATATCTTAATATAGTGCAAAAGGAATATTTACTAAAATTAATGACTTTTTTTTTCTTTCTACTGCTATTTAGGACACTGACAAGTAGCATTAACTTGAAACTGCAATGAGGACATGTTTTAAAATAGTTCTTTAACATCCGTTATTAAAATATTTTTTCCTCCTTTAAGTGAAAATGAATATCCTAACTGCCTACCACCCCCCCACCCTACCCCCAGCCCTCACTCTGGGCCTGCATTGGTCACTGTGCAGGCAGAGTACTGACTGAGGGAGTGTGAGCCTCTCTGGACACCAGTGTGTCTCAGCCCAGACCCGGGGAATCAGCTTTTCATATATTTACACAGGCCTTCCTTTCTTTGTGATGACGACCAAAAAGTAAAAAAAAAAGACTGGTAAAGCTATGAGAGCTTACTCCCCACAAGAAAAATGAACTAGACCTCTTCTCCTGGTCCCAACACTGTTCCACTTTCATTTTAATTTAAAGTTTGGTACACTGCTATTTTTTTCCCCTTGACTATCCCTGGACATCCAGATTCCTTTTTGCAATTAAAAAAACAAAAGGCAAATTGTATTAGATTATTTCATGAACTAGACATAGAGAAGGATATATGATTCCAGGCCTCTCCACAGACTGGATGAATCTCTGTCTAAATACTCTGTGCTTTGAGTGGATATTTAACTATCATGTGCTGCTTTAGAAAAGCGGCTTGTATGCCAGGGTCCACTCAGTATAATGGTGTCTGCTTAGAAGATTATTTTAATCTCCCCCCACCCTTGTTCTTTAGGCAAGAATGAAGAAAATGACAGCTCCATATTAGAAATGTGGCCTCAGAAACGATCGAATGGAGACGTCTCCAAAGGGATACTGAGGCAAAAGCACAGCTTGAAAAGCCTTTCCTTATTTCTGTAAGCAAGCTATGATTGAAAAATAAATTTTTTCATATTTTCCTAGGCTTTATTTTGCATTTTGATCATGAAAATACACTAAGGCACTACTATTGTGTTTTATTTCTTTAGTTTTACAGTACAGTTATGGCCAACAGAGAGATTTGGCTTTGCAAGAAATCAAAAGGAATGCTTAATTTTAGGTAAAAATTGTTTTCACTCAAAATATACATGACATTGATAATAGAGCTGTTTCATTCATTTTTAACAACTTTTTGAACTTATACAATATTATGAATGTGAATAATTTATCAATGAATACTCCTTTAACACTGATACACTTAAATATCCCATAAAACAGCCTGCCCTTCTAAAAAGTAAAACGGTTTTGAAAAAAGTTACTTTACCAGAAAATGCCTGTATTTATACTGATGACATCCAAAGTAATACTTTGATAAAGGAATTCAACTCATGACAAAATAGTCTTCTATGAAAAAACAGCACTTGAGAATTTATTAGGAACCATTACCATATATTTTACTCATAAAAAATTTGATCATAAGTGTGGTACCTACAGTTATTACATTAAGTAAAAACTGATTCTCATAGTCCATTTGGAGGATGTTGGCTAAAATTAGTAACTCCTGTGTGACCAGCATTCATTCCTTTGATTTTCAGAAATATACATTGACACTAACTTTGTTATAGATTGAGAGAGCATTGTTCTACTTTACTGATCTTGAAAATATGAAACAGCGGACTGACGGACTTTGGAAACTAGGCATTTTTTCAGTTATATTTGAAGTGAAATATCTGCTGACATCTACAGATAAGTGACTGAACGAGAGAGGAGTTACAGCAGCTTCGGTATTGATTCAAACTCATGGATACCCTGGGCATGTACCACTGTTACTAGCATCTAGATCACAGTCTCCCATTGCTAAGAAGGTAAATATCTACACTGATACCAACTCAGTTAAAAATTAGGGAGGAAGCAAGCATGTCTTTCCTGTCTCAGACAATGGGCTTCTTTCCCTTCTCCCTACCTCCAGACTCAACCACCACCTTTCCAAGTCCCGTAAGGCTCCATCCAAACACTACCCAGTTAGCCATAGTCTCCCGGACTTGTAAAAAGTCTTACCACCTTGGACTGGCGTGCTGCAGTCCACATCCATAGGGTCATAAGGAGTCAGACTCGATTGAGCAACTGAACAATTCTGGAGTTGTGTCCACTCTCTAGGATGCTTGCACTTAAATTTATAGGGTCAGAGAATCTTATAAGGGGTATAGAAACACTCCTCAGTGGGAAAATGCAGATTTTTTTATACACCCAGAAGATTTACTCTCCACACCTTTCAAAAGCTCACTGATGGATGTCCAGTGGTCCCTGGACCTGACTGATAATGTCCGCCTGAACAGAAGCTAAGCAGTGAAAAACAATGAGTAACAGCACAGCCTCTAGGCAGACAAGTCTGGGTTCACTCTCAACTCCTCAGCTTATCTGTATGACCTTGGGTAAGAAACTTGACCTTGCTAAATCTCATCATCTCATCCCTCAGTCAGTTCAGTTCAGTTCGGTCGCTCAGTCGTGTCCGACTCTTTGCGACCCCATGAATCACAGCACGCCAGGCCTCCCTGTCCATCACCAACTCCCGGAGTTCACTCAAACTCATGTCCATCAAGTCGGTGAAACCATCCAGCCATCTCATTCTCTGCCGTCCCCTTCTCCTCCCGCCCCCAATCCTTCCCAGCATCAGAGTCTTTTCCAGTGAGTCAACTCTTCGCATGAGGTGGCCAAAGTATTGGAGTTTCAGCTTCAGCATCAGCCCTTCCAGTGAACACCCAGGACTGATCTCCTTTAGAATGGACAGTTGCAATAACTGCTTGCCCCTTGCTGGACTGTCAGGAAGACTAAATGATGCAGTAGATACAAAATATCCTTTAGTACATAGAATCTTCACTATTCTGTGGTTACACGAAAAATAGGAACTTTAGATAGGGTGTGATCTAGTGAAAGTTACTCAGTTGTGTCCCACTCTTTGTGACCTCATGGACTATACAGCCCATGGAATTCTCCGGGCCAGAATACTGAAGAGGATAGCCGTTCTCTTCTCCAGGGTCTTCCCAACCCAGGGATTGAACCCAGGTCTCCTGCATTGTAAGAGGATTATTTACCAGGAGCCACAGGGTGTAGTAGTTGTTTATATGTATCTCTCACCATTGCCAAGTCAGGGACCATGTGTTAACTAAGTCTGCATACCCTGCTGCTGCTGCTGCTAAGTCACTTCAGTCGTGTCCGACTCTGTGTGACCCCATAGACGGAAGCCCACCAGGCTCCCCCGTCCCTGGGATTCTCCAGGCAAGAACACTGGAGTGGGTTGCCATTTCCTTCTGGGGAATCTTAAAAAGTGGCTTTGAGTGTATACTATTAGGCAAAACTCTTTTCGAAAACAAGAATTTTTGCAAAGCGTATTATGTGAACAAAGTTTGCAGGATCAATGCATTTGCTTCACAGTTTTAAACTCTTCACTTATTACCTCTTTGTTCATGTGGTCACAAAGCATTCCATTGGCAGCAACTAAACCAGTTCTTTCTCTTTAAAAATAATACAGATGGACTTCCTTGGGAGATGGTTTTAATATGCTTGTCTGCCAGGGAGGAGTCTCCTCAAGGTCTCCTTTGTCCCGTCGAATCTAAGATGAATTAGTTTTTCCAGAATCTTCTAACTCAATTATTCCAGAGGTAAATTACTTTTTATTAACAAATAGAAAAACAAACATCAAGTTCTCCTTTGTCACTTTGAAATGTGTTCACTCCCAGTGACACGGAAGGATTTCCACTTCTTTCTGACACACAGTACAAAGATGCACATGGCCTAGCTTCACATCTCTTTATTATTTCATAGACTCCAGTAAATTCTGCTCCTATTCTTCTCCTTCTGAGATTTATTAATACCAGCTTTTAGTCATCTGTAAACCCATCCATGCTGGCTGCAAGCATTCTTGTTACCCTGGTCTGGAGCTTTTCAATCTGTTATATGTCTTTTGGGGTGAAAGGTTCACGTCTATAATATTTCTGTTTTGTTCATGCTGATGCAATAGAATTTTATAACATACAACAAAGAACTGGAATCTCAGCAACAGCATATGTAAAAGCATGTCAGGAGAAAAGGGCAACTCCAAGAGACTGAGTCTAAGAGGCCCCATCCTTCAGTCATCCATCCCATGGGAGCACTTTTGCAATTAATTGGAATAATATGTCACCTAAATTGAACAACAGAAATCATCTTTTGCTCTTTAAGACCAGGAAAATTAGATATTTTGTACAAAAAGTAACTAAAACGGAGGATTGTTAATTAAAGATTTGCCAGAATCATTTCAAGTCACAACTCTCCATTTCATAGCATCTCTTCACTCTCTACCAAACAAAAACAAAATATTATCAGAGCAGGGCCATTGCTTCGGCCTTAATCTCATCCATTTACTCACGGATTTATTTTGAAGTTCTTACAAAAAAGCTAAGCTTCAAAGCACAAGGTACACACCATATTTCTCCTCTTGTAATCTTGACATCGGCTGTCATTACCATTGCAGTAAATCCGTAGGGTGGGGAATGTGGTAAAGAACAGAAAATGTTTCCAAAAATTCTTCATAGTTGTCCTTTTATTGTGATTGTATTTGTTCTACTAAAACATTTTAATAAAAACAAATGTTTGCTCTCATCAGACCTTTTAAGAACCACTAGCAAAAGATATTTCAGGAAAGGTGGGGTATGGACCAAAGCTTTAGCATGAAATTATCTCTGAGCTTGAAATATGACCATAGGTGATTGAAGTCATAGTCATCATCACAACATTATTGAGAAGTCTCTCTCAAATAAAACTTAACATTTTTCCAAGACCTGTGAACGTGGTGGGGAATGTTCTAATCATCTACACCAGAATCACTTATTTCAATAATTAATAGAACTAGTTGTGAATATGAATTTTTAAAGAGTCAACACAGAAAGACCTAGATGATTCAGGGTAATTACTTTCATAACAATTGGTAAGGGGGCAGGGGCTCTCCTGGATTGTGTCCCTTGTCACTAATCACTCATTTCAAACTTGTGACTGTTTGAGGGCCTCATTTTGATGGCCTAATACTATCAGGAGCAAATTTCACTGTAAATTATTTAAAAACTATGATAAAGGGCAGCCTAGCCACCTGCATTGGAAGAGTATATGTCCTTCCTTTCATCTCTTGATTACCATAGGGCTGACTTTCCAATTTATGGATTATAACTATACCTTTTACTAGTTCTTTTTCTCCCACTGATTTCCTGCCTCTTGGCCATTTCTAAGCTCATTTTCATATCCCCCAGAGGAGGAGGAGAGAAAATTAAACACCAACCTATAGAATTTGTTCTAATGAAAGGAAAAGGCAGAGATTGGAAACCACTGGCTAAAATGAGGTTTGGGGATTTTCATACTTGCCGTGGTTCCAGTTAACCTGGAACCAAGGGCCCACTTTCTATGAAGTCATTTACGCTTCACTTCCAAAGATGATTTTACCAGGACCGTGGTGAGAAAGCTATTCCACAAACCCAGAACTTTCCATAAAGCTTCCGTAACAAAATTATATGCAAAAAGATAAAGTAACATAAAACTCGAGATATATATTTAAGATGCAAAATTTTGGAAAATCAGTGTAGAACACGTATTGGTCCTCACTTTCAAATTATTACTATGCTTTGCTCAAGAAGTAAGTTGTAATGGTTTCAAATGTATTAATAGATTTCTGCTTATTGACTTCTTTTACTGATAGAGCATTCCAGCCCCAGTCCCCAAAGGGTTAATGCTACTGGGTGAGCTGAATTCATGACCATAATCCTAAACAAGTGAGGTGAAGTTCTATCAGGTCTATTTCAGCGTATCAGGGATTACCGCTAGCTGTCTAATCCTGCTGAGCCTCAGGGAGGAACGTTCTATTGTATTTGAAATCCTGGCCAGGAAAGAACAGAAGGTTAAATGGGTGCCTTGCTCTGTAATCAAATATCACAGGCACTACTTATCTATTCAATGAACAACTGACGTAGAAAATCAATTAGGAACCAAATGGCTTCTTAGGAATTTTTACCCAGAAACAAGCAAGATTTTTTTTTTCCCCAAAAGGAGTTTATCTGATATGTTTTATAGTAGAATGTTACAAATTCTGGAGCTTCCAGAGTTGTTAATCTGGTTCCTAAAATATATCTTACCCCATATCTAGAGCTCCTGTACTAAATTACTTGCAAAACCGAGGGGGTGCTTCAGGGATGAAGATAGCACGCTCCAGCATGGCTGCCTCGTTTACCTAAAGGAAAAGCCGTGCAAAATCAATCCATATAAAGCAGTGTCAAATCTGAATCAAAGTTCTGAAGAAGACTTCAAATAAATATTTGTGCTTTTATGGAGCTGATTTTAATAATTTACCTCTTCTGAAACGCATTCCTTCAACAGTGTGTCGTGTGGGAAAATATGATGAGAACGAGGGTGGGTGGGAGGAGGAGGCACCCACAACCTCCCAGGGCTCTTTGTTCCCAGCATGAAGAGGCTCCTTTCCGTGGCCTGAAGGTTAACACCCTGGTCTCCCCGCCCCCATCCTCTACCTGTCATTCTGAGTCGATGTCACAGTTCCTGCACACAGACAAACAGGCTGCCCTGGCCCGTCTGCCTGACCTTGGACAGCCCTCAGATCAAATCTGGTTATTAATATCGGGGAGAGTCAAAATGCAATCTTCCAGACACTGGAGAATTGAGCTAGAAATTATGCAGTAGGCACTCCCTGTCAATAAGAAGCATCCAGATGCTTAGGCTTAAAGTGGTCACCTGGACCTGTGTGGGAGTTAAGAGAAACTTTTTTTTTTTCCTGTTCTATGAATGCTATGGAGAGAAGTTTGCTTAGGTCTTTATATGCTTAGCTTATCTATCCTTACACTTTCAATTATTTTTGGACTCTTTGCTTTATAAGAGTTCTTATACAGTAATCCATTTGCAGGCTAAAGCAGATATAATTGGAAAAATACTGCCCTTTCATAGTCACGGAAGATATTTTACAAATGGGATGAAATACTTTTAATACCCTCATTGTAGTTCAATGTGCATATAATTTTAACCAGGGGTTCTCATTCTTTGTAATTGTCCGTCCCTATAACTTTCTCTCGGAGTATATCCATAATCTAGACTAAAAAGGGAGAAATATCAAAAATCATTTAAATGCCTAGACAAATACTAAATGTGCTACAGTAATAAGTGCATTACTCTTTCAAATCACTACAAAAATTAAAGAGGAAATTTAATCTTATGTTTCTTCCATAATTTACCCAATCATTTCCATATTCCCAGGCGAAGAAGTGTCTCTTGATAAAAGTTATGTGCCCTTCATGATAATATCAGTATTCATGATTTGGTCAAAAATCTCTGTCACAGGAGTCTCAATATTCCCTATAAAAATATATTTTGAAAACCATCATTAAGCTTTTTATTTAAGTAGAGACCCAAAATGATATTAATGCAGAAAAGGCAACTTTTCTGGGGAAGAGGGTATGGAAGGGATGGACTGGGAGTTTGGGGTTAACATATGCAATCTATTTTACATAGACAAAAACAACACGGTCCTACTGTACAGCACAGGAATATCATGTTTTGATAATTATATATTTGATATTATATAAAATTGTTAAATATATTGATATTGTGTATTTATCAATATTCTGTGATAAACCATAATGGAAAAGAATATAAAAAGAATGTGTATACAGACACACACACACACATATATATATAACTGAATCACTTTGCTATACAGCAGAAATTAATATAGTATTGTAAAACAACTATACTTTAATTTAAATATAAGAAAATGAACTTCAAATGCAGGGAAGACTTTTTTGTCTGAATACAGACTTTTTTTTAAGTAGTAAAGTATTTTTCAGTAAAAAAAAGGGTATCTTCTTTTGATTTTTGCTGTCTTCTGGTTACCACATTTTTTTTCTTTGAGGATGTATCCAGACTAACGCATCTTAATGATATATTTTTTGCCTACTGAACTATTCATTTCAGCTGCCTGTGAAGGTATGTTCAGAGGCGTCACGACATCCACCGGCATAGAGACTCCATGGTATGTAGAATTATGTTACAATCAACAACCCGACTCCTTCAGCCTCCTGGTATTTTATATCAGTTGCTTCCTCAAGCAACACAAATCCACTAATGCTTTAATTTGTGACACTGCTAACTGGCATTAACAGATTATGACTATGGAATGCCTCTGTATTCAAACTGGCATAGGCAGATAATATGTCTGTCATCATAAAGCAGAATGCTCTAGGTCACACAAACATATAACGCTGTCCTGCATCTTTTACTCGAGCACAAACTTTCAAAGGTTTACAGCACACTTACGTGTGCTCACAGAACCTTACTCTTAGATAACCAAGTGCCCAGGGCTCGGTCCAGGCAGGGCAGGAAATGTCTATTCTGCATTGATCTACATGTGTCAGCTGGACCCAAGTGACTGATCAAGCCAATCAAGTTATTAGCAAGATCTTGAAATAATCGGCTTGATTTTTTAAAGGGAATAACTCAAGTTATTTTATTAGCCTGCTCTTTCAGTTTATGAGAAGGGGGATTTTTTTTTAGATCTTTTGAGGGACACAGGCTACATGGACAGTGGAACTCAGATACAATTTGGCACTGGCATTTTTCAGTAGATCAGGAGTCAGCACAGACTTGATTATTTCCCGTTGATCTACAAAAAAAGGAACTTCTTTATGAAATAGGCAAAGACCTAGTCTTCAATGTGTAAGTGAAGTAACTTTTCCAGTTACTTTCACTGGTTTACTCCAGTTAATACAGTAACTTTTCCAGAGTTATGTGTTCTGACAATGTAGATTCTCTTGCTTATGAAATTGGCCA
This sequence comes from Moschus berezovskii, assembly GCF_049115385.1. NCBI lineage: Eukaryota > Metazoa > Chordata > Mammalia > Artiodactyla > Moschidae > Moschus > Moschus berezovskii. The sequence goes on from NC_142475.1 coordinate 41,899,567, forward strand.
CCATATTTATTTCCTTCTTTTGAGCAATGGTTATCATTGTAGCTGCCAGTGCATCTGTATTAGATGCTATATTTGGGAGAAAAGAAAAGTACAGCTATTAAAAGAAAATTGTCAAATTACAGACTATACAAAATATGGTCTCTCTCATAAGCAAAATGAAGTGATATATACGCACAGGGTGGCGCCAGTGGTGAAGAACCCGCCTGCCATGCAGGAGATGTAAGAGATATGGGTTCGATCCCTCAGTTGGGAAGCTCCTTGGAGGAGGGTGTGGCAACCCACTTCAGTATTCTTGCCTGGAGAATCCCACAGACAGAGGAGCCTGGTGGGCTATGATTCATAGGGTCACACAAAGTTGGACACAACTGAAGGGACTTAGCATGCACACACATACAAACCTACACACATCTATACCTACACACACACACACACCCTTCACACATACCATGCACACATTTATTTATATCCACATCTATGGAGAGAAAAAGAGAGGGAATTTGCTGGTATGAAGTAAAACTCTAAAAACAAACCTCAGAATCTGCCTTCCTGTAACAGCAAGAAAATGAGAAATTGCAGAATCATTACAGTGAGCTACAAATGAACGTACAACCCAGCAGGCCTGTGGAAGCCAGCCCTCGAGAGACCTATAAGATTCCTGTTCAGAAAATAGACTATGTATCTGCTGCCTGGGGATATCTTTGTGTACAAGGAGAGTGGATTTCTACAACTGTGATGAGGCAAAGTATGATTCCAAAATTTTACCAGCAAAGATATTCCTACCAAATTCAATCAAGGGGCCTTAGACTTTTTTTTTTAAACCGACATCTGGAGAGTGGTTTCTTGGCCCGACAGTTCACAAAAGTGCCAGACTTTCAACAAAAGAACAGCTGTTTTGTGAAGAAAGGTTTTCTTTATAAAGGTTTGCCATTTTTCCTACTGAAATAGAATTTTTTTTTTTTAAATATCAAAACAGGTCAGATTCCTGTCCTTAGAAGCAAAACCAGGAGCAGGACAGAGGGCAATGCCTTCTATGACTTGCTCAGACAGAGTATACAGGATCAACAGATTCTAGCAAAGTCTCAGTGTGGAAATGGAGAGAATACACAGGACTGCTTCTTCTTCTGAACATGGAGGGACAGATGCTAACAGAGCTGAGGCTGGTACAACCGCCACAGTCACTGCTGTCTCAGGAATCTTCAGATCCCCAGTGACCTTCAAAGTATACTATTTCAGTGATCCTCAAATACGACTGACAATCAGCATCATCCATTCAAATGAAGAGATTTATGGCTGCACCCCAGAGATGGTGGACCTTGGCACCACTACGTATTAAAAGTGGTAAAAGGGAATCTCACATTCAACTTTAGTTGATTCAACTTGTACAGACATTCTGCACAAATCAGTCAACTGGATGTGCAGCTGTTTCTAGATTGTCTTTTCACAAAAACGTTTCATAAGTCCCAAAAGTTTGAAAGCGCTTGTACTCTGATCAAATCTCACTGGTAAATAAATGACTTTTTCTACAGGACAGTCAATATCTAGTGAAGTCAATTCAGTTCAAGGACTTCCCAGGTGGTGCTAGTGGTAAAGAACTTGCCTGTCAATGCAGGAGACATAAGAGATGTGGGTTCAATCCCTGGGTTGGGAAGATCCCTGGAGAAGGAAATGGCAAGCCACTCCAGTATTCTTGCCTGGAAAATCCCATGGACAGAGGAGCCTGGTAGGGCAAAGAGTCGGACATGACAGAAGCAACTTAGCATGCAAGTAATTCAGTTTAGTCCCGGCTACTTTACTAACTGCCTCAATACAAGCTCTCATTCAAATTCTTCACTTTCATCCAAGATTAGAGGAAGAGTTTGATTTACACAAATACCTATGTACTAATGACACAAATGCATGTTCCAGATAAAAAACAACTACTTATTTACAATGGTAGATAACTATTTCTTTACATCATGTGTGAATACGTGTTTAATGTTTGTCTACTTCCCTAAACTAAGTTCCACCAAGCAAGGCCTCTGTCTTGTTTGACAAAATATCCTTACTATCCTGACAGAGTGGTCTCTCAAATGAATAAGAGACATGATTAGTCGAATAAATAAATAAACCACAGGGTGTTCAGAGATGTGATTCAGTTATTTCTCTATATACAATTACTGAGAAACAGTAATCTCAGATATGCAGATGACACTACTCTAATGACAGAAAGTGCAGAGGAACTTGAAAGTGAAAGAGGAGAGTGAAAAAGCTGGCTTAAAACTCAATATTCAAAAAAACAAAAGATCATAGCATCTAGTCCCATCATTTCATGCCAAATAGATAGGTAAAAAATGGAAACAGTGACAGATTTTATTTTCTTGGGCTCCAAAATTACTTCAGATGGTGACTGCAGTTATGAAATTTAAAAAAAGGCTTGTTCCTTGGAAGAAAAACTATGATAAACCTAGACAGTGTATTAAAAAACTGAGATCACTTTGCCAACAAAAGCCCATATAGTCAAAGCTATGGTTTTTCCAGTAGTCATATATAGATGTGAGAGTTGGACCATAAAGAAGCCTGATAGCCTAAGAATTGATGCTTTTGAACTTAATGCTCTTAAGACTCTTGAGATTCCCTTGGATAGCAAGGAGATCAAATCAGTCAATCCTAAAGGAAATCAACCCTGAATATTCATTGAAAGGACTGACACTGAAGTTGAAGTGCCAATACTTTGGCCACTTAATGCCAAGAGCCGACTCATTAGAAAAGACCCTGATGCTAGGAAAGATTGAGGGCAGGAGGAGAAGGTGGTGACAGAAGATGAGATGGTTAGATGGCATCACTGATTCAATGGTCATGAGTTTAAGATACTGAAGGACAGGGAAACCTGGTGTGCTACAGTCCATGGGGTCATGAAGAGTCAGACATGACTAAGCGACTGAACCACAACAGCAATAGTACAGTTACTGGGTTTCCCAGGTGGTACGAGTGATAAAGAACCTGCCAATGCAAGAGACGTAAGAGATGCCAGTTTGATCCCTGGGTCAGGAAGATCCCTTGGAGGAGGGCATGGCAACCCACTCCAGTGTTCTTGCCTGGAGAATCCCATGGACAGAGGAGCCTGGCGGGCTGCAGTCCACAGGTTGCACACGTGAAGCAACTTAACAGGCATGCATGCATACGATTACTACACTACTTCCTGTTTACAAGAAAAATTTGTATATATACCTGCCGATTGACCAAAACCATGGAAAATCTGAAACCAGATAAATATGCGTAACTATCTCTGCAGTTTAAGATGAAATACTTATTAAAGCTCAGAAAAATTCAGCTCTGAGAACCACAGACATGATTACCTGTAAATCAGATCTCAGTGATTTGTTAACGCCTACTTTCTAATCATCATGGTAACTCAGAGCCCATTTTATAGATGAAAAAATTGTGGTAGTAGGCAAAAGACAGAAGCAAAATTAACACCAGACACAGAAGCTTTAAGCATTCAGTTTTCAGCTGTGTGAGCTCCACTTACTACTACTCATTTGCAAATTCACACTTGCCAGATTTGAAAAGTGGTATTTAAAAGTGTTATACACAGTTCCTTTTCTGTGGGCAAACTTCTAAGAAAGAACGGGTATTGAATTTAAAGCACATAAAAGGATACACAAATAGTTATTTTCTAGGAGCTATATTTACCCATTTTCAAGTGGATGAGTATAGCTACATTCTTCTTCAAACAAATTTCAATCGAAGGCCAATGGAGAGAGAAAGTTAAGAATGGCTTTTGAGGAATGACAAGTCCTGGATATAACAGTGTAACTGAGTGCACTCACAGAAATTAAAAAGGAAAGTATCTTACCAATAATAAGAAAAGCAGAAGTTATCTCCAAGTACAAAAAGCAATGCCAATGCAGTAGATGTGCTGACAAGACATGAGTAATATTTTCCACATATAAGAAAAGCTTTCATCTCAGAATGCGTTTTCAAAGCTATTTTTGTACCTTAATTAAGATCTCCAGAACTCATTGGAGTGTTTTTTTTCCTCCATTTACTAATATATTAACTAAGGCACCAAAATGCTTGCCAAAAACCACATAAACAGCAAGAAAATCAGCTGGACACTTGAAGACAGAAAATGTGTAACTCTTCTTTTACACTTTTCTTGAGTTATAGAAGACTACAGAGAGATAGCAGAAGATGCAAGAGACAGGGGTTCGATCCTTGGGTCAGGAAGATCTCCTGGAGGAGGGCATGGCAACCCACTCCAGTATTCTTGCTTGGAGAATCCAATGCACTGGGAAGCCTGGTGGGCTACAATCCATAGGGTCACAGAAGAGTTGGACATGCACTCACGCACAGGGAGATAGATGGGTGTATCTTCTACTGCCTTTCTCTGAAACATCACTCCACACCTCCCACCACACTGCACTCCCGATATACTAATAGTAGGAGGGCATCAAAAGTGATATGCACCTTGTCAAGGCTTATTAAGCTCATCAGTGTTCCTAGACATAAATGCCAAAACAGTCATCCAGTCTTTTTAGTCTCATTGTGTTTTAGACTCAAGAAAGTAGCTCCAGGGAATCTTTTAGCCTGATATAACATGGGAGCTTATCATGCTTTCTTGCGTCATTTTTCTTTAAAGATTTTTTTTTTTTTGGTCAGAGTAAAACAGAAAAAAGAAATTATGCAATGTTATGTTCTAATGGTAGGAACACTGGCAGCTCAAGCCCTGACCTCACCCTACCCATGTCAATAGGCTTTATGAAAAGCAGAAGGTCTCAGGAAATTGAAAACGCCAAGGTCAATTTCAAATGTTTAAATAAAATAGGGTGATGCTTGAAATAGCTACAGATAAAATACCAACCATTTCCACTGATTAATTAGATTAGCTATTAGAGACAAGTATATTTATGCTTTTACATCTAGAAAGAGAAAAAAAAATCCTTTTAGTTAGCCAAAAAAAAAAAAAAACCAAGTAATATTTCCCTTTGTCCATATATTTACCACTCTGAAAATGTAAAATTCATGCTCACGAAACATCATATAAGTGGGAAGAGGGAAGCAAGAGGGAGAGAAAATTTAAATTATACTGTTATTGTGCATTATTTTTCAACAATGGGACATCTTTTACTTGAGAAGAAACAAATAGCCACTTTATCACAGTTCTGCAAGACAGGAATCTAATTTCTTCCCTAAATACCACAGGAAATCTAAATATTAACTTTCCGAATGACACAAAGGAGTAAACATTGCTAAAATGTGTTATACAGAGGACTAAGAATGTCCCTACAAACTTCTGGAATTCAGGAAAGTTGTTAACAGAGACAATTCACAAGGGAAAATAAAGCACAGATAAAAAGGATTGTATATTTTCTTCTAAAAAACCTGGAGAGCTTCTTGAAGACAGGAACTGCTTTGGCTAGCCTCTGTGTCTGTTTTATTCATCACCACAGTGCAATGAGGACAAACAAGCTTTTGTGTATTACTAAAACTTCAGTCTAGTTCTACTTTCCCTGGTGGCACTGATGGTAAAGAATTTGCCTGAGACCTGGGTTCAATTACTGGGCCAGGAAGATCCCCTGAAGAAGGGAAAGGCAACCCATTCCAGCATTCTTGTTTGGAAAAGCCCACGGACAGAGAAGCCTGGCATGCTGCAGTCCATGGGGTCACAAAGAGTCAGACATGACTGAGCGACTGAACAACAGCACAGAACATCAATCTAAGATAATGTGTTTCAGTAATTATCATAAGATACACCAGTTTTCACTCAGTATGGAGAATTCAGTTCATAAACGTTTTTCAAAGAACACTGTATCAACCAGATAAACGTTTATACTCTGACACAGAAAAAAACCCTACATACAGCTATCAGTGACTTTTCTAATTTGCCATCCCTCGCCATCTCCTCCCCAAATCTCTAAATCTCTGTCTATCTCATCATTACTTCTCTCAAAGGCTATCCTTCCCAAAGATCAACTGTTACAGTCACTCTTACATCCATGCCCTTCTGCCACAAACAAGGCCTTCTTATCCAGCCATTCTTCTCAAAGTATCTCCACTGTGACAAAGTGACTGTGGGCGCTGGAGTCAGTCGATCTGAGTATAAATCCTGACCCAGCTGGCACTGTTACCAGCTATGTAACCTTGGATCAATTAATTAAGTGTTCATTGCCTTAGTTTCCTCATCTTCAAAATGGGCATAATTATACAGGTTTGCTGTTAGAATGAAAAGAGTTAATTATTTAAAGAACTTAGATTGTCTGCCACCAAGTAAGTACTCAGTAGATGTTCAAATTAATTTTCTCACTGGACTTTTATTGGCCATGGAGGAGAAGATGAATAAGGAAAAGTTTATCACTCTCAAGTGATAAACATTTGTACTACTCTTTAAAGAAAAGGAAAAAGGAGCTGATCAGATACACGTAAGAAGTGACCAGCAGTACTGAGTCCACTTAATACCAGTGACTATTCCACTTGCAGGTATAAACCCAAGAGAAAGGAAAACACATATCCACAATATCCATACAAAAACCTATGCACAAATGCTCACAGTATCATTATCCATAATAGCCAAAAAGTTGAAACAACTCAAATGCCCATAAACTGATAAGAGGGTAAATAAAATGTAGTCTATCCATACAATGGGAACTCCATAACAAAAAGGTATGAAATACTGACTCATACCACAATATAGATGAATCTTGAAAACATTACATTAAGTGAAAGAAGCCCGTCACAAAGAACAATAGATAGTATGATTCTAGACTATATAGACAGTGTAATTAGTGGTTGCCAAGGGCTAGGGCTGGGGAGGTTGGGATTATCTGGCAGTGGGGAGGGGTAGAGATAAATAGCATAGGATTTCTTTTGGAGTGTTGAAAATGTTCAAAGATCAATTGTGGTGATGGTAGCATAATTCTGTGACTATTCTAAAAGACAATTGGATGCTTTAAATGGGTGAATTTTGTGGTACATGAATTTTATCTCAATAAAGCTACTGAAAATAAAACATCACAGCAGCCAAGCAGAATACAACGGTCTCAACATTCACTGCACTGTCCACATGGTAGGTTGGGCTTCCCTGGTGGCTCAGAGGGTAAAGCACCTGCCAACAGTGCGGGAGACCCAGGTTCAATTCCTGGGTCAGGAAAATCCCCTGGAGAAGGAAATGGCAACCCATTCCAGTACCCTTGCCTGGAAAATCCCATGGATGGAGAAGCCTGGTAGGCTACAGTCCATGGGTTGCAAAGAGTAGGACACGACTGAGCAACTTCACTTTCTTCTTTCTTTTCCATTAGTTCTTTCCTTCTCTATTTTAGAACTGATTTCTTGAGACTTTTACTCACATTTTCCTAAATAATTTCAACCTTAATTATTGAGATTGCTATCTTATCCTATCATGTTCCCCTATGGACATCTGAGAGTTCATCAATTTAAGAAGGTATTTGTTCTGATTACCTAATTCCCAGAACTTCAAGGATCCTTTTAAGTCTAAGTGTCTTGCTATATCTGTTGTGACTTGAAGGCAAAGAAAAGAACAGAGTACTAATTAGATAAAGATTACTTTAAGAAACTCTTTGCATTAAAAGATGATTTTTCACAAGACTTAGTGCTCAAGCCTTTGTAAAAAGATACCTGCTCCAATAGTTGAACCAGGACCTTCCTTCTGTAAGGCCTTCTGAATGTGCTCCCACATCTGGAGAGGCCATTGACTTTCTGGAGCACCTATCACCTATCACTTTTACCAATTCACATCCTGTTCCTTGGGGCTTCCCAGGTCGCTCAGTGGGTAAAAGAATCTGCCTGCAATGTAGGAGATGTGGGTTCAGTCCCTGAGTCAGGAAGATTCCCTGTAGGAGGGCATGGCAACCCACTCCAAGTACTCTTGCTTGGAGAATCCCATGGACAAATGAAGTGACTGAGCATGCATGCATGCATGAATCCTGTTCCTTGAAACTTTGATTAGTCATGTGTACATACAAGACTGATTTCAGGGCTTGTTGACGAATCTTGCACAACATCATCAAAGGTTTATTATCTCTAGGGACTGAGAACACTTACAAGGGGCAGGAAGAGATTTCTGTGATCTACTTTAAAACAAAATAAGTGAGCATTAATGATTAACTCAAAATCTCCATCAATTTTTAAAATAAGTCTTAGGATACTGTATTCTGACTCCTCTCTGTCCCCCCGCCCCACCCCACCCCCACACACACGTGTGCATGCAATTTGTTCCAGGGTTTGAGCAAAATAGGCATAAATAGGTCTCTTTGGATACATACTGAAAACATCATTGGAATACTGGCATTTTGCCTTTTTAATGACCAAACACATGAGAACTGAAATATATCCACATTCTTCTATACTCACTGCTAAAGAATTAAATGGTTCACTTTTTAGAAAAGTGTTAACAGACTTGAAAAAATTCAATTTCAATGTACTTCTGTATCAATGCTTTTACAATAAGTTACAAAGCCATTACATTTAAAGGGGTAGCCACGGTTCTACTGGAAGAAACAGAATGACCTAGTACTTGCTACACGAACTTGAAAGTAAATATTATACCTGAGAGTCTATTTTGAAACATGCATGCGTTCATGCTAAGTCACTTCAGTTGTGTCCGATTCATTGTGACCCTCTGGACTGCAGCCCCCCAGACTTCTAGTCCATGGCATTCTCCAGGCAAGAATACTGGAGTGGGTTACCATGCCCTCCTCCAGGGGATCTTCCCGACCCAGGCATCGAACCCGAATCTCTTATCTCTCCTGCATTGGCAGGCAGGTTCTTTACTACTACCACCAGCTGGGAAGCCCTTTTGAAATATATACCTGAGTAAATGTTGACACAATTAAGCAATAGGAAGAGATTTTTGCATTTATGACTTTAAAGATGGTAATTCTATTGCCATGTTAAGAATGAATACTGCAAAAACTAAAGACTGCTTCATAAAACTCATCTTAGTTTTTCTAATATTTAAGGAATTAACAGAGTCAAAGTCTCTATTTTTCTGGGAAAAAAAGTTGTTTATGAATTCTCTTTGGATCTATTTTTAAGGAATTTGGTTATAAGCCTAGGGAGTATCTTCTCAGGAAATATTCATCATGGAAAAACTTGGTACAATTGTTCCATCCAAATGTGTTTTTTTAATTACTTAATTAGCTAATAAAAATTACAATAAACCAAAAACAAATAAATTAAACCAGAACTTGCTTTTATCCAAATTCTTTCTCAAAGGACATTGAAGGACCTCTGTTTACATAGTAGTGATAGCATCTCGTACTAAGGAGGAGAACGTTTTCTCTCTTCCCAAGTTTATGTAGTACCAATTCACCAAATGAAATCAATTCTGAAAGGTATATTCCACTGTTTATGTATTTCCCATTTTAGCATATTAATTTTATTTTTAAAAAAGGCAGAGAACAAACTTATGGACATAAAGAGGGAAAGCAAGAGTGGGATGACTTGGGAGATTCGGACTGACATACATACGCTATTGATACCATGTGTAAAGTACATAACTAATGAGAACCTACTATATATAGCCCAGGAAACTCTACCCAATGTTCTGTGTTGACCCTAAATGCAAAGGAAATCCAGAAAAGAGGGGATGTATGTATACATATAGCTGATTCACTTTGTTGTACAGTAGAAACTAATACACCATTATAAAGCAACTATACTCCAATTAAAAAAATCTTAAATAAAAATAGAAAACAACAGTATTTATTTGGTGTAAGTTGGGGAATCATTCTCCCTTTCCATCGTGTCTGGTGTCCCTCACCCTGTTAGTGGTAAGTGCTGAGTTTAAGGTATGATATGTTGAGTATAAGGTGGCTCAGATGGTAAAGAACCTGCCTGACAATGCAGGAGACATGGGTTCGGCCCCTGGGTCAGGAAATCCCCTGAAGAAGGGAATGGCACCCCACTCCAGTATTCTTGGCTGGAGAATTCCATGGACAAAGGAGCCTGGAGGACTACAGTCCATGGGATTGCAAAGAGTTGACACAATTGAGCGAGAAACACTTTCACTTTTTCACTTTCACTTTAAAGGAGATACTTTGTAAACCAACACTCTTTCAGAAGTGATGGCAATTAGACTTGTTCCCAGATGCCCCACAACTGAACAGTGAATGACTTCAGGCCCTAAGGACACATGCTAGCGTTCTTTGCAGGCCTGCCAAAGCAATAGTGAGAAATATTGGAAAACTTTGAAAGATACTGCCCACCATAATTATCAAAATATCCTTACATTCTTTACACACACCGGCTACAGGTATTGGGAGTCTCTCCTGCCAATAGTTCTGTCATTTCAACAACTGAAACTATTCTTGCTGCTGCTACTGCTGCTGCTAAGTCACTTCAGTCGTGTCCGACTCTGTGTGACCCCATAGACGGCAGCCCATCAGGCTCCCCCGTCCCTGGGATTCTCCAGGCAAGAACACTGGAGTGGGTTGCCATTTCCTTCTCCAATGCATGAAAGTGAAAAGGGAAAGTGAAGTCGCTCAGTCACGTCTGACTCGTAGCGACCCCATGGACTGCAGCCTACCAGGCTCCTCCGTCCATGGGATTTTCTAGGCAAGAGTACTGGAGTGGCTTGCCATTCTTACTTTTCATTAAAAGATTATTCATTACTGAATATACTCAACTACAGTGGTGTCAATGACTGAGAATTTTTTTTGCAGGATAGGAAGCCAGATTCAGGAAGGCAATGATGTCCTCAAGCATCTCTAAGTTCATGTCAATAGTTCTAAAAAGATGTGGACCATTGGAATCATCTGGAATCATTAGCACATTCTCAAGGAGGAGAAAGAGGAAGGGGGAGTGCATTAGAAACCTACAGTGGTGGACTCCCCTGGTGTTCTAGTGATTAACGATCCATCTGCAATGCAGAAGACACAGGTTTGATCCCTGGTCCGGGAAGATCCCACATGTTGCGGAGCAACTAAGCCTGGGAGCCACAACCACTGAGCCTGCATGCTGCAACTACTGAAGTCCACGCATCCAGAGCCTGTGCTTTACAACTAGAGAAGCCACCACAATGAGAAGCCTGCACACCACAACTAGAAAGTAGCCCCTACTCACTGCAACTAGCAAAGCCCAAGTGCAGCAACGAAGACCCAGTGCAGCCAAAATAAATGAGAATAAAAGATAAAGAGATTTTAAAAAGAAAGAAAGAAACCTATGGTGGAAAGAAAATTCCTGAAAACTTGGAACGAAAGGGATCAAAGTAAGAAGTAGAAGATACAAGTTTAAAAAAAAAATAATTCTTTTAAAATGCTAGGTACATAGCAAATGAATAGGACTTCCTCCAGTAGTTATAAGGATGTTGGGAAAAGGGAAGAGAAGACTGGGGTCCTGGGTAGAGGCTAGACTGTGCTTTTACTTGTTTCTGTGGAGGAAGTTAAATGCTTAGGGAGGCACATTCCCTCTTTCAGGTCAGCGGGGTACCATTTAGTACATTACTGCTGAAGTACCCTGGTGACCTGAATGAATTAAGGCAGCTTCCGAAGGTGCTTAACTTGCAAGCACTGAGAGCTCAGGCACTCGAACTGATAAATATTCTATGAGTCCTTTCTATTTAATATACCAAGCACCCCCAAAATGTCAGGAAAAGGAAGTTTCTTTAAAAGGAAAGAATTCTGTTGTGACAGTAAACAGGTAACAATTTTAAACAGCTGTGTCTCCTTCCAGTTTGAGATGCTCCCAAAAGCTGTAAGTTTATAATGCTAGTTGACTGCTTTTGTGGGTGTAAACCCTACGACTGAGCTCTTTTGTTACATCACATCTGCAGGATCTTGAAAATAATCTGTCACTTGAAGGGATAAAAGTGGACTCCCAAATGAATTTTTTTTTTAAAGTTATTCAGTGCTGTCCGACTCTGTGTGAGTCCGTGGACTGCAGCCCACCAGCTCTTCTGTCCATGGAAATCTCCAGGCAAGAATACTGGAGTGGGTAGCCATTCCTTTCTCCAGGGGATCTTCCTGACTCAGGAATAGAACCTGGGTCTCCTGCACTGCAGACAGATTCTTTACCGAAGGAGCTAGGAGGGAAGCCCAATACTATGGAAGATTCAACCTGAGAGTGTTAGTTGCTTAGTCGTGTCCAACTCTTTGCGACCCCATCGACTGTAGCCCGCCAAGCTCCTCAGTCCATGGGTTTCTCCAGGCAAGAATACTGGAGTGGGTTGTCATGCCCTTCTCCAGGGGATCTTTCCAACCCAGGGACTGAACCCAAGTCTCTGGCATTGCAGGAAAATTCTTTACTGTTTGAGCCACGAGGGAAGCCCAATGACAGATGAAGTGAAATGAAGCGAAAGTCGCTCAGTCATGTCTGACTCTTTGAGACCATATGGATTGTAGCCTGCCAGGCTCCTCTGTCCATAGAATTCTCCAGGCAAGAATACTGGAGTGGGTAGCTGTTCCCTTTTCCAGGAGATCTTCCCAACCCAGGAACTGAACCCAGGTCTCCTGCATTGCAGGTGGATTCTTTACCATCTGAGCCACCAGGGAAGCCCATAGTATATTCTATGCTTCCAAATATATCCAGTGAAAGTCTTTAGGAAAATATGTATTAATAAAATAATAATATGATCTCAATACACATTTATATTTACATATACATTTTAATATATGTATTATATTCAAAGCTGCAAAAGTACTTTTCCTTTAAAGAAACCTAGAATATTAATAAAATACTATAAAACTAAGTGAAATGGAATGTTAACCACAAATAGTAGTTACTATCAGTGACAACAGAACTGTCATCACAATAATTTACCTTTAGGTAGAATTCTCATCAATAGCATTGTAAACGGAACTCACAGTCTCCAAGACTCTAAGTAAGACTCTTACATCTTTGTTCTAAAAGGGAATTGACTGAAGTTGTAATTTGACACATTTTGCATCTTTAGCAAATTTTTTTCTTCTTCATTTTCTAGGAATTGCACCATCCTCATGTTTAAAGAACAACATAAATCATCCAACTAATAGAGAAGCTCTAGTTTGCTCTGTAATTCCTACCATAACCTTTGTCTGAAACTGACTCACAAAGTCTTACATTGCAAAAGAGCAATGAGTCAGCCAAGACATATTGTTCTACAGCTACTGATGACCCAAGAAAGCAATCACACCTAGCCTTTGACCAACCATTGATGAATAAAAACACAGAAGCTTTTGAGGGCTAGTATATGGTTGTTGTTGTTTAGTCGCTAAGTCCTGCTCAATTCTCTGAGAGCCCATGGGCTTCAGCATGCCATGTGTTCCTGTCCTTCACTATCTCCCAGAGTTTGCTAAAATTCACATCCATTGAGTCAGTGATGCTATCTAACCATCTCATCCTCTGCCGCCCCCTTCTCATTTTGCCTTCCATCTTTCCCAGCAACAGGGTCTTTTTCAATGAGCCGGCTCTTCACAGCAGGTGGCCAAAGTATTGCAGCTTCAGGTTCAGCATCTGTCCTTCCAATGAATATTCAGGGTTTATTTTCTTTAGGATTTAGTATATGGATTCAACCCTTAATTTGATTAAAGGCTCTGCCACATTGGAAGAACAGAGTCAGCTAGGAAGCATCACTTTAGAGAAGATAGTTTGTATCCTTCCTTATCAATGGGACTATCTCCATAAACAGACATTTGAAAAACCAGTCCAAAGGAAGTGCTCAATGAATGTTTCTGTATTTATCAGAAGTAAAACTTGGGATGTCATTTGGGTATTCTGCAAACAGAACATCAATCACCATGTTCCTCCTTGGTTACAGAATCTATGAAGATGTTTCCCAGCAGGTTCTTGGGGGCTGTGCCTCCAACTGTTGCTCATCTTTTGAATAAATCATATTGCCATAAGGTCTCCGGAAATACACTGATAATTCGGGGGGGAAAGTAGTGCCTTTTGAAGGCTTGAATTATCTGAATAATGAACAAATCTCCACATCTAATTGAACTCAGCCTGAGCACAGGCTCAGACTTCAAGCAAACTTGGTAAAGCATTTCCAGTAGGACTCAGGCAGGCCAGATGTTCTGGAAGCAGAATCGCGGTCATTATGTACATGCCAGCTCCTCCTCACTCCACCCGGGGCCAAGACCCTTTCAGCAGCGCGAGGCCTGCTTAACATATGACTTTGGCCGCCTTACTGCATGGCATCCCAGCACCCATGCAAGCATTTCGGTGACTTTAAACAAGTTCCACTAACAAGGACGATTACGTGGAAGCCAAAGAAACCAGTGGGGAGAGCACATTCATCGCAAGATATAAACCTCTGTCTGCATTTCCTAAAATGATCTCAGGGTGGGAGAAACATATGGATTTACAACTTTGGGTTAAATGCAGGAAACATGGGTTCTATCCCTCGGTCAGGAAGATCCCCTGGAGAAGGAAATGGCAACCCACTTCAGTTTTCTTGCCTGGAAAATCCCATAGACACAGGAAGCTAGTGGGCTACAGCCCATGGGGTCGCAGAGTCAGACACTACTGAGTCACTAACACTTTCTTTGTACACTTCACATGAGACAATGAGCACAACTTACACAAACACTGCAACATAAATCCCAAAGTCTGAGTTGACATGGTCCTGGGGTAAATTAATGGTACTGCCAGTTTTTACTACTTTTCTGAGGTGGAGGTTGGGTGTGATATGTGATGTGCGTGTGTGTGTGTGTGTGTGTTTAGAAGGAGGGAGATGAAGGAAGTTGTTAGGGTGGGCCACCACCTTCCACATCCCCATACCTGACATAACAACTGGTTCCCCCTCATACAATAGAAATTCATCCAGATTAAGTGGTTCCTTTAAAACCAAATGCACTCTGGGAAAAAACTTGAGAGTCATTTACAACATTTAAAGCACTACTCTGCTTTCACAGAAAGGTGTCCTTCCCTCTTAATTAAAAGGATGCTCATTTTCTTTGGGGAATTAAATGGGTGATCTCGCAACACAGAGTATTTCCATGAAGAGAAGATCTAGGTAGGAGACAACAGTAAGGATTTCAGCAAAGAGAGAAGAGGATAACGGTGAGTGCCTGATGTGTGGGGATATGGCAGGACCAGTTAAGGAAAGACACATCAAAAATAAAATCAGGAAGCCCCAGTGACACGCTTTGCTTTTTTAATATTTTGTGTGGGTTTGGGAACAGTTCCACACATGCAATATTGTTTCATCTCTCCTGACATGGATGTAATAACTTGTGAATACCTGGTCTAAAGTCATCCTTCTACAGATTGGCATGTATCAATATGTATCTATAGGTGTGTGTATCTATCTATATATATTAATGTATAGATACAGAAATATATATATATATATAGTGTATATGGATCGGAGAAGGCAATGGCACCCCACTCCGGTACTCTTGCCTGGAAAATCCCATGGACGGAGGAGCCTGGTAGGCTGCAGTCCATGGGGTCACTACGAGTCAGACATGACTGAGCGACTTCACTTTCACTTTTCACTTTCATGCATTGGAGAAGGAAATGGCAACCCACTCCAGTGTTCTTGCCTGGAGAATCCCAGGGACGGGGGAGCCTGGTGGGCTTCTGTCTATGGGGTCGCACAGAGTCGGACACGACTGAAGCGACTTAGCAGCAGCAGCAGTGTACATGGATAAATAGATATTTTTTATCCTTTTTTCCCTACTGGAATACAAAGAGAGTTCTCAGTTTATACTGTAATATATATTTCTTGCCTTGTGAATGCAGTGAGAACACCCATATCTGTGCTGGAGTAGCCATGTTCTAACACCTGGTGTGCTTCAGTAAATGTAAAGCTTAAAAACAGAAGTAGACGAAGTAGTAGGTCTGCCCAATTACATTGTGATCTGAAAACACAGTGATTTATTAGTTGCTATTACCTAACGTGCTGATCTCTATTTGATCTGTATATTTATTAGTTATAAGTATTAAGCCAGCATGTATTGTTCTACTACAGGAACTTTTTCAGCCTCTGCCTTACTTTTTATATGAAAATACAATAAAATAATTTGAGTTGTGATTACTTAAAAAAAAAAATAAACCCTGCAGCTGGAATTAAATTTCACACTGAAATTCAACCTTGAGAGGAACAGAAATATGAAACTAATGCAAAAAGTGCAAAAATTTCCATATTCAGGTTAATGTTTAGCAACAGAAAAGAATAACTTTTGTTTATCTCTGAAAACAGCTTTCTTTATCTAAACAAATGACTAGAATAAGATTAAGAAAAACCTGTTTTGGTTTTTTAGATACACACACATATTCCAATTTCCTTTTGCACAATGACTTTTATGCAAATAGGCACCACACAATCTCCTGACCTCTTTTACCATCACACGCGGACAATGACAGTTCAATAATTGAAATGGTACATACCGGGTATATTTGATTTTAAATTGCAAAGTTGGACTCAGGCCTATTGAAATGAAAATGCTTATGATTCTTTGTTAATTCCAAATTGATCAGATTATTATATTTCCTACCAGTTAAAAAAAAAAAAAGGCAGGTGAAGCTAATTATACCATTTTTTATTTCCTTGCCATATACATTGCCCAATGTGTGTGTGTGTTTTTCATTTTTTTTTTTTTTGCATTCTCTTCTGTGACCCTCCCCCACACCTTGCTTTTAGTTCTTAACCTGGATTCTTTCACCCATAACATGGATAATGAACAAACTCCAAAAATGTTTGTTGGGGGACTGTTACACTAAAAGTTACGTAGGACTAAATCCCACGTGTCTTCCTTTGCTCACCATGGAGACGGGAGAGTCATTCACTGCCCTCAGCAAATCTGAAATCCAAATATGAAAACAGCCTTATGGAATTCAGACAGATGATTCTCCTTCACAACTAGCAGATGCAAGAAGAAAAACAAAGACTAGTATAATTAAGCTTTTAACTTTGATCCAGTGAAGCTGTGAACACCTCATTTAAAAATACCTATAATATAAAAGCAGCTGAAGCACAGGTGTGGCAAGCGTATTTGCACGCCCAGCACAGGGTGGCAGTCAACCAATCAGCTGGCCAGAAAAGTTTCAGCCATTCTAAGGTAAGAATAAGGTAAACTGTGAATCTGAAATATTACCAGAGTCTTGTTTGTTCTCAGTTGGAATGTGGAGTGCTCAGTGGTTTTCCCTACGTCTTTCTATTGGATACTTTAGAAAGGGATTGGGATCACTTAAGGGGTAGACTAAATTGCAGTGTATTTTTTAATGAGGGTTGGAAGTACTTTCTTTAAGATATTTTTCAATTTATGTATTAGTCCATTATTCATCTTACAAATATTTATTGAGGACTCATTATGTGAATATCAATTGACAGAAATTTGTAGAGGATGCAAAGGCGTGAAATTAGAAAAATATAATCAAATCTAATAAAGTGGTTAGCTGAGAACACTGTTT
The DNA here is from genome assembly GCF_049115385.1 of Moschus berezovskii. Classification (NCBI taxonomy): domain Eukaryota; kingdom Metazoa; phylum Chordata; class Mammalia; order Artiodactyla; family Moschidae; genus Moschus; species Moschus berezovskii. Next base: position 41,916,901 of record NC_142475.1, read on the forward strand.
TGGCATTATACAGATACAGATAATGCACACACAGGGGCTTCCCTGGTGGCTCAGATGGTAAAGAATCTGCCTGCAATGTAGAAGACCTGAGTTTGATTCCTGGGTTGGAAAGATCCCCCGGAGAAGGGAATGGCCACCCACTCAAGTATTCTAGCCTGGAGAATTCCATGGCCAGAGAAGCCTGGTGGACTACAGTCCACGGGGTCGCAAAGAGTCGAACACAAACGAGTGACTAACACTTTCACTTCATACATTCAGTACTTATTAACCTCACTTTAAATATACTTTCAGACATTAAAAGAGAAGATTAAGTGCAATCTGCGGTTTCAATTTATTGTTTAAATTTCCTAGCCCAATTTTGCTTCATCATTAACATTTCTGGTGGAAAAATAAGATCAAAATTTGAATAGTGCCTAATGTTTCAGAGGAGTTTGCTTGAAGAAATGAGCAAGCATATCTTCAAAATAACAAAATTCCTTTACAAAAAAATCCTAAGGAAACGAATACTGCCAAAAAAACGAATGCAGCTTTGTTTGTTTTTGCAGTCATCGTTAGCAATAGACATAAAGGTATTCCTTTTTTTTTTTGGAGCCCATATGGAAAGATCATCAACACATTCTGCCTCTGGGTTCTTTGCCAAAATACCATAACCCACAAGCCTTCTACCTTAAACATGAAAGGAAAGGTGTTGTTCTGGTCAAATAAAGAAATAATTTTTACTAGCATACGTCTAATGTTAAAGCTGCTTAAATCCTGCCAAATACATTAAAACAACATCTGTAAAACAGATTTTCATTAAATTGATCAGGTTAAAGTTAAGCAGCTAGGCAGATGATGCTTTTAAGCTACCCCTTAACCTTTAACCTCTAACCTCCTTAAACTGGAATAAGGACACACACTTCTTTGAGGTAAGACTGCTTCAGGTTGACCATGCAAGAGGTAAAGTGGCCCATTCAAATTGCCCTGACACATCCCCACATTTGGGAGTGTTATGAATCAATATGCTGTCAATGAGAAGAACTGTTTTTCTCCCAGCCGTGTATTTATCTGTCTTTTCACTGCTACTTGTCACTTTCCCTTAAAGTCTGAATAATTCACAATGCAAAATGATGTAAATTAAACTCCTAATGAAAATGAATTTTATATAGGCAATTATTGTCTAGTCATTAGCTCAGACACTGTTTTAAGTCCAATTTTAATATTTTCACCATATTGTAAACCATCACTTTTTTCCAGGCCTAGGCCAATTTGTTAGGGTCTCATTTAAAGGCAATTAATGTTACTTGTGGAGCAACTTTATTTTGCCTACAAAGGCTGACCAAGCTTGCTAATATCCTTGTTACTGCGCTTGAAAATCCTCTGGATCTGACTCACACAGTTTCTGTGAATCAGTTTAGAAACTGAATCCTCAACACGTTGCTACTCTGGAGGAATTTTTTCTAGTGACTGCTAGAATGAATAAATGCTCTTTGAAGGCTGATGCAAAATAATAGAGTCTAGCTGCCCAATACTGAGTTTCAATGGCTCCAAAATTTATCTCTTTAATCTTTTTAATTCAAGGTAAGCTTCTTCAAAGTGTGTTTTTATTTGTTTGCTGACCATTTGGATACACTACCCCACAAGGACACTTAGGTATTTAAGAGATAAAGTAAATAAAGAAGATGGTGGGGAGAGTTAATCTGTATATGACACAACATTTTGAAGGAAAGAGTATATATAGCCGGGCTTCCTGGGTGGTTCAGTGGTAAAGGATCTGCCTGCCAGTGCAGGAGACACAGGTTCAATCCTGATCCAGGAAGACCACATATAACACAGAGCAACTAAGCCTGTGCACCACAGCTATTGAGCCTGTGCTCTGGAGCCTGGGAGCCACACTACTGAAGTCTCAGCACCCTAGAGTCTGTATTCCACAAAAGAAACCCACTCACTGCAACTAGAAAAAAGCCCACACAGCAATGAAGATTCAGCACAGCCAAAAATTAAATAAATAAAAATTAAAAAAAAGAGTGACTATAGCCTTTAGTTCTGGTATCTCAAGCTCTCTCTGCTTTAAGGACCTATTCATAAGCCAGTTCTATCTCATCTGGTTGTTATACAATCAAAGACAAAATCCAGCCCTCTCTGAAAGGGAACTTCAAGGGTAACCCTGGCACCTAGCAAATTGCTCTGCAGACAGTGAGGGTGGTCAGTCCATATTCATGGATAAACTTCACACACACATACACACATGTAAATAATTGTCCAGCAATGACACTAAATAGCCTTTCCTGAGAAAATCAACAGGAATGCTCTACCTTTCTTTAGCTTCCCACATGAGATTAATAAAGCAGAAAAATTTGTACATTTATATCTTCTATTCACAACATGTTAATTTAAAGTGTTAGAGGAGTTGCGTGAATATAAACAGTTCATGAATATTCTATATAGCTCCCAGGATCGAGATCTATTATTTATACAAACTTAATGTGTTTTTTTTTTCTCCCAGGTATTCTAAAAGTTTTAATAGATCAGATATCAACAGAAGAAAAGTTGACAATTGAACGGCTGTCAGCTGTTGCTGTAAAAGCGATGAATTATAATCATTCTATTCTGTTTTCAATACCATCAACTTAGAAGTTTTCCATCTTATGTGAGGGCCTGCACTCCCCTCAAACTGTGTAACCCAAATCTAATGCTCTTGTTATTGATCCATGGAGCACCAATATCTCAGGCACAATGTTACAAATTCTCACACCACGACTTTAGGTTTTCACGCTCAGTACATCAATCCAGCATTTGAACTTCAAGAAACAGCCCAAACAAACAATGGCAGGCCAACCCAAATAAATAATGCCTACACCTGACCCAGACAGCCACATTCTGCTCTTTTTGTGGTCTGTTTATAGTTTGAAAGCATATTTGAAGAGCCGCAGGTATCATAATCACCGGGTGACTCCTGATAGTATAGTTATCACTGATTTCTAGTATAAATCAATAGATAACACTTGCAAAATGGATTTTGCAATCATATTAGAGCTTGTTACAGTGACTAATGGTTTGCAGTATTTTCTGAATTTTAATATCCTCTGGACAAAAGAAGTTTTTAATAAGTTACCAAGTTATTCATCATAGAAATGAATCTGTTCTCGCTGTACATGAACCAAGACAATCAGGCCAATCTAGTAAACAAACTGCAGAAAATAAATTAACTAGTAATTAGGGTTCAGAAAAAGTCAAGTCAAGGTATGTGACAAATGAGATTCAACACTTGGACGTATTCATTACATCTGCAAAGTTTTTTCCCCTATAAAAGTGTTATTTGCCGTTTAATGAACACTTTTACCTGTGCCACACCCATAGTGGGACAGGATAAAATCATTACTAGCTTGGGAAGTCATGCAAAATAACAACAGAGTTAAGCAGACTTTCAAGTGATCCTAAGGGAGGATGTCTTTTTACTCAGTACCACCAGAAACTTTACAGGAAAACACACGTGTGTGCACACAGTTTGGATCATCCTTGTTTGTCACCAAACAAAAGATGATGCATTCACAAGGCAGTGCTGTTTTTGTCCTCTGCTCCCTGAAACCATTCATACTTAGCCAAGAGTGGTGCTGTGTTGTTGTTTTTAATCAATCAATAAAAGAGGTTTAAGAGTATTATTTTATAGGTGGAAACACTCAGAAAAGTGATGTTATTTCAGGGCAACCAGTAAAGTGATCAATCCCACAGAGACAGGTGTAAAAGGGACATACAGCAAATCCTTTAAATAAATTCTCCAATTCCATCTATTTCAATTGACTCTGCATTTAGTAACGTGAAGCAGAGACTGTGGCTCTTGCCCTTCTATTGTTTTTCCCCTGTCTCCTTTTTCCTTAACTTGCAGATCTGCGCTCCAAGCTCCGAAACAGTTAATTCCCTCCTCCACTCTGTGCCAAGAGAAATGGATGTCCCTGCTTACCTTGTAGAGCTTCAGGGCCGCCTCGTGCCTGTGATTGGTGGTGTGCAAGCGTAATTTGTCCACGCTGTTGGTGTAGTAGTCACAGGCATTGCACTTGAGGTGAACGGGGTTGCCAATGGCAATGCACTTCAGCCTCCATTCATTACTTTTGCCCCCTTCTTTAATATGAGCCACCAGTTGATATTTCTGCATATGTTTATCAGTCTTGCAGTGAAGCTGGAAGTTGGCTTTGAGCTGAGTGTTGTAGTTACAGAGCTTGCACTGGTAGATATCTCCAATTACAGCCCTCCATTCCTCTTCAGGGAGAGAGCGCTCGCTGCTCACATGCACGCTTAGGGCCTCCAGGCTGTCAGAGGTGAATTTGTTGCAAACAGCACACTGGAATAGCTTCAGCGCTGGGTCACTGATATAAGGTGACAGCTCTCCTGCAGTAAGGAGGGACAGGTCATCACCTATTAGCTGACCACTGGCAAGCCGGATTTCAGGCGGCAGCTCATTATTTACTACAGGAAAAAAAAAATTAAAAGGAAAAATAGAGACTGGAAAACACAGCGTGCACAAAGGAATCTGTAAAATAAAGTCTTGACAAGGAATGTGCTTTCTCTAGAGCTTAAACTATAAAAAGCCGTAATAGGATTGAATCAGGATCAATTACAATCATCCCTTTCAACTTCTAAATTCCCTCATCAGATAGCTTTAATTACTCCTACTGGGCATGATGTCATTCTGAAATTTGTATTTTCGAGGGCAGGAAAGTGGATCAATACCATAACAAAACAGTCACGTGCTTGCAATTTAAGCGCCCAGCTAAACTTACACAAGCGCTAATTGTTATTTCGCAATTTGTCGAAAAGCTTGATGAGATTTGGCTAATACTGTATGCATGCCTGTAATCTACTGCCAAATGTCTGGCATAAGGTAATGGTATTACTGTTCCTTTAATTATCTTCAATCACAGACACGAAAATCTTTTTTCAAAAATATTTCATGAAAAATAATGGCATACCATTCAGAAGCTCAAGTTTGATATCTTAGGGCATAATTGAAGCTATAAACCTAGGAAGCTATAGCTCAGGATGCCAGGCAATTAATGCCAATTAGTATTTATTCATCGGCCTATTGCAGGCAAAGTTTGCTAACTTCTTTTCTGCTCTCCTGGATCCCTCAACTCCTTCCTCTCTCAAGTTAATTCAGGTTTGAAGCGAGACACAAATGGTTTGATTATCCAGCTAAAAGGGGAAGTCCCTTCCAGTAAACTGTCCCCAATTTGTCGGCACTCACCACTTTATCGGGGTGCATCACATCAAATCAAAAATGTGATGAGAATCTAACAGCAGTGCAGAAAAGCAGTAAATACTGACCAAGTCCCGGGGCCAGAGCGGCCGCCGTGGCAGGGTCCAGCTGGAATGGATTGAGCATCAGCTGTGGGTCGCCAGGGTTCTCCAACTTCATCCCGGTCAGGCCTATGTTCTGGGCCAGGTAGTACTGATACAGCTCCGCCTCGGCAGGGGCGAGGCCCAGGTGCAGGTTATGCTGGATCTGCTTCATGTTCTGTTGTAGAAGCATCATGTTGTGCATGTGCTTCTCACTGGTCATGTGAATCCGCAGGTTCCGCGCCACGTTGGTCTCGTAATCACACACCTCGCAGCGCCAGGTGGGT